>NC_056726.1:1032273609-1032316109 GCF_019279795.1 Protopterus annectens | reverse complement strand
ACAATAGTAGGGAAACTACACTGAGAGCTACTGATGTCCAGACTACAATCAGACTGATATCCTCTCCTTCCTACACTCTATCAGTTCAGCCCGAAAATCTGGTTACTTAGTTTCATCCGTTCTATTAGATCTATCTAAAGCTTTTGATACCATCTCACACACCCATCTACTTAACCATCTATCTAACCTTACCATCTCCACAAAAACTTTTTCCTGGTTCTCCAGCTATCTTTCTGACAGGTCCCAAGCAGTGAAATGGGGCCAATCCTCTTCCTCCTTCCTTCCAACACCCACAGGAGTTCCCCAAGGTTCCATTCTTGGCCCTCTGCTATTTAACATCTTTATTAATGATTTTCACAAAGCCATTCCTAACACCAAAATTGTGCAATATGCAGATGACTCCACTCTCATCTGCCATGCCTCCAACCAAACTGAACTCAAACCTCTAACTCAATCCGCCTTCTCATCCACTGAAAAATGGATGCACAATAACCACCTCTCATGAAATGCTAACAAAACTAAAATTCTCCTTTTCACTCCCTCCAAATCTACCCACATTGACAAACACTCATTTCAAATTACCAGCCTCAACAACTCTGTCATTGATATTGTTCCCTCCACCAAACTGTTGGGGGTCACCATTGATAAACACCTAAAATTTAATACCCATATCCAACTCAGCATCAAGAAAACCCACATAAAACTCGGCCTTCTCTACAGAAATAATCACTTCCTCTCTCCCTCTACTAGACTGACCCTGGCCACAACTTTTCTCCCATCTCTCCTTTATGGTGCTCCTCTGCTTACTAAGCTATCTTCCACCCTTACCTCCAAGCTAGAAGTATGCTACAACAAAATCTCCAAGTTTGCCACAAATGCAAAAGCCTCCTCCCACCACTGCTCCTCCCTACTAACCATAAACTGGCTTGAACTCCCCACTCAACTAAACTTCCTTCAAATGGTCTTAGCCCACAAATTACTTTTTCAACCCAACAGCTGCCTGGCTTTGTCCAGTATCCTCCAACCTTACAGCTCCCCAAGACCCCTTAGATCCACTCACCAAAACCTCATTACCTTCCACAAACCAAAACGTCCTGCTGGTCAGCTTCTACTATCCTTCATCCTAGCTAAAAAATGGAACGCCTTGCCCTCCACCCTGAAAATTTGTGACAACCTAAATACCTTCAAAAGTCTACTTCACTCCTACCTGCTTTTTCACAGAAAATGTAACTGCACTCCACACCCCATACCTCCCAAACTCCCCCCTCCCTTCTCTCCTGGCTAAACTCATTACCTTTCAAACTACTGACTTATACTCCAACTACAACTCATAAGCTATCTCCTCCCAGAATATCACTCTTTGACTCTAATTTCAGTCGTTTCATAGCTACTTAATCTTCTTAGCTACCAAGTATTAGACTCCTCCTCTATCCACTTCCCTTCCTGGTAAAAACTTGTTTACAACTCCATACTGAATGCTTGTAAAATAATCTTTCATGTGATATCTCAATTTGATACACAACTTAGCAATGTAAAATATTTCTATATGTTTATGCAACTTGTTTTGCAGTGTAAAATAATTCATGTGCTATTTCAATATGATATGTAACTTATCAATGTGAAGAATTTCCATATGTTTATGTAACTTGCAAATCTTCACAAGTTAACAATGTAAAAACTATTATGTAACTAGTTATGTGGAGCTTTTCTCCACGGACCTCCACTGAAAATGGTCTCTTGAGCCCAGTACACCTCCCCGGTCACCAAACTGGAATAAATAAATAAATAAATATAACACTACCCAGGTTCACTCTGGGGCTGTACACATGTAGCAAATATAATAGGCAGTACAGGGATGTCATACTAGTGGAACTCAGACACTGGTGTGAGTGCATACCCCCATTCAAGTGCACCACAGTTACAGTAACATGCCAGTAAGCAAACTGAACATGACAGTATAATACTATGTGAGCAACCACATACCGTTTGCCACTCACACATTACTCCTACATATACTGCCCCAATTCACAGTGTACTGGGAATCTGGAGGTGTTACATGACATGTCACAGTCAGCCCCTACAAACATATGGATCTGATAGACCACCAGCAGCTGTAGCAGTATGTAGAGTCAGATAGGTAAAGGATGTATGGCACTCACAGCTGCTACTCTCCCTTCCCAGCCTAAACAACATAAACACAAATACTGCTACACAACCTTGGCAGTCTGTTCACAATGAAAGTGACCTCACATGCCATGCCTGGCAAAGGCCTGCTGCAGTGGCCAGGGACCACGCAGCCACAGTTATGGGCTTGGCCATGCAGCCCCACTGTCACCCACAGGGGAGCCCCACGGGTACCTTGGGGCACCCATCCCAGTACAACATCAGAGTACAGACCCCCCCACAAAGGTGGTTGACCCATACAATGGATGAGGAGTGTGCAGGTAAGGCCCCAGTATAGATTACTAGACTAGTGTACCAGACATAGTTGTAATTGCACAGTATCTATGTACATGTCAGGTCAAATTGCAGTTGTGGATGGAGTTTTCTAATGCACAGATGTGTACATCTATGGTGAAAGACAGCAAATTGTGTAGTATTGGGGGTTATACTGTACATGTGCACACATGCTGCATCCATCCTGTTCCAATGCCACTTGTGGGTCTGATGACCGTAATCCCCTCACACAACTACCTAGGTCACTCCTGTATGCATGTGGGATGGCAGCCTGTAGCTGGTTAGTATGCAATTGTACTGTTGTGGTTTACCAATACCCCAGGCATGTGAAGGCCATGCAGTGATGCAGTGTACCATGCACACAACTGTCACTCATAGCCATATTGCTTTATGTGCATGTTCACCCGTGCTGGGGTCAACTGCATTGCATCACAGTGGTCACCACAGGGGCCCATCTGATGAGAATGTATAATCCCTGTAGCATAACACACCATCCTGTCAGTGCAAGACTTCTGGACAGAGAGCAACACAATGGTTGGACAAATGGCCTAAAGTAGGGACATGTGTAAAACATCACTGTCATATAGTGGGTATAAACAGTGCACACGCCCCTATTAAGATGCCAAGTGTTTGTGATGTCTATACAAACTGAGACCACAATATGTCAGTACTCATCCTTTCTGAAATGTAATGTGACCTATGACATGAACAATTTCCTGTACCATCAATCTGTTGTCCATCAAATATGCAGTATACAAACCCCACAATACGCTGGATGCAGATGTGTGCATACCTTTCAAATAATATGTCATTCCAGCAGCTTGTGATTTACTGACAGCATACAATCTGCTTGGGTACACACCAGCCATCAAGTAAAGGCACTTTGACTAACACCAAATAACAGTCTACTGTGCAAGTGGGATATCCATGACATATGCTCAGTTGTCTGAAACAGCAACAGCCATGGCTTGCAGACAGCATACAAAGCAGCAAAGGGATCTCATATTTGAAAGCTGTCAGTCAAGAGTAGGGTATAACAACATTACCGCAGCAGTGCTTACACCATGGAGCACAGTGGAGACAGTTGTCAAAAGATGGAGTGAATATGGTACAATAGTGCTGTTGACAAGAACCTGATATCCCTCCAAAAATGATGACAACACGTCAAGACCTAGCCAGAGAGGTTGCCACGGGACATACAGCAACACTGAAGGAGTTGCAGGAACCCCTTGCTAGTACTGGTGTTCTGTACTACCTGTGAGAACACTCTCCCATATTCTGCATACGTCTGGCCTATGGGGTAGGGTCAGAAGATAGAAGCATTCCCACACACCAAAAACAGGCAGGGATGGATACAAATTGCAATGCAGTACATTGTGTCTCCCAAAGGCAATTGTGAAAATGTGTTATGGTGAAATGAGACTAGGGATTGACCTCACAGCCAGAATACCAACAGGTATGTGTGATGCACAAGCAACACCTCTCATAACCTGAACACCAACATCCCCATGGTAAATCACACTAGTGGCAGCAGCCTGCTGTGGGGCTGCTGTTCCACAGACAGAACCGTGCCTGTAGTCAGTGTGGTGGGAATTCTGAACATTTCCTAATAACACCCACATCTGCCCAAAATCCAGCAGGCATCTGCAAGAACGCTGAGGATGAGGAGGTGTGTTAGCCTTCAACATGACAAAGAAATGCAGCATACATCCAAAGCTACCTAAGAATAGCACCACCTAAACACAAAAATGGGTATGGAGTGGCCCAGCCAGATCCTAGGCCTACACCAGATAGAAAACCCCACTGTGTGACCTGATGAGGGCTGTGCACATGAGCTGCCCTTGCATTCTGACAGAGTTGGGTGACCTTTGCATGGAAGAGTGGCCAAATAATGCCAAGTCAGTATGTGCCATGCTGATAGACACCTGCACAAGAAGAGTGAATGCTGTAAGCCACTTACAAGGTGCTTCAACAACTTATCATTTTAAGAGTGTGCACATGTATGCAATCAATATATTGTACGTATTGCAGTCATCATATGTTACACATATCACATGTGTATGTTTATCAATTGGATTGCACAGGTCATATGTCACATGGAAGGTGGGTGACATATTTGAATGCATTATTGTGGTCTCATCCTCCATATTACAGGAACATGGCATGTTAACAGGGTTGTGTACACTTTATCACATCCACTGTAAGCTTACAAGCCTGGTGGTGTAACAGGGATTGAGTGACCATACATTCACTGTTCGTTTGCAGATCTGAGACTCACATGTATATCATTAATCAGTGATGTCACTCCTCAGATCAGGTATGTTCTGCAGTACTTGTCACTGTGCTATATGGGTGGACAGCTATGATGTGTACATGGTTTCAGTCTGTCCTGGGGAATGGACATCACATACACACAACACTAATCACATATCCCAGAGCTCTATATTGTCAGTTACATGTTGTACAACTGGCTGCAGTGCATGATGTTGACAGCCGTGTGTCATGTATGTCACCATGTGGATAATGTGTGGTCTGTGTAGCAGATTTGTGCCACCTCACCTGTAAGTGTGTGTGTGTGTGTGTGTGTGTGTGTGTGTGTGTGTGTGTGTGTGTGTGTGTGTGTGTGTGTGTATGTGTGTGTGTATGTATACCAGCCAACATCAAAGTGCAGGTATTAATGTACATATGTTGTCTTCCTCTCACAGGTGGTGATGGGGTCTGGGTTCCCCCCTTTTGAAACAATGTCAGTATCTCTGCAGACTCTGCCAATGATCATAGGAATACTGAGGTACAGGTGGGGTTGTCAGGGGCTGAATCTGTGCCATTAGTTGGCATCCCACTTTTGTGCACACCATCACTGCACACAGTGATAATGCCCACACATACCCCATCACCAGTGATCACAAATGATGGACAGTTGGCAGGTGGTGGCACTGAACAGACTAGTGTGGTGACTATGGCAGGTGTGAGTGTAGATACTGACCATAGCCAGAGTGCAGGCAAGGTCCCACACAGGCAGATGGACAGGGGTGCTTGCAGGAGGAATGCTGCTCGTTGGCCCACTGTTGCAAGTGCCACAGAAGGAGTCATCAGATGCAGGTTCTAGGCTGTCATGGATGCACAGGCACATAGTGAATGCCGCAACACACAAATATTCAGGGTGGTGGATGCAACTCTCCCTGATGTAGGTAGTGACATGCATGACCTTGTTGGGTCCACACATCAAAATACTGAGGTATGAATCCAAACACAAACTAATAACCTTGGGAATCCACATTCCTCCCATCCCCCCTGCAAAGGTAACTACCATGACAAACACCTCCAAAGCTAACCTTGGCCTCCTTAAAACAGAGGTGGCTAGGTTCATGGCACCCATGCAAAAGGAGAATAGTTGCATGACCACCGGATCATACACCAATGCACTGTACGTACACATACACAAATGCATGGATTTCGCCATACCCAATAGAACAAAGATGCTCTCCTCAAAAAAATGTAAGCCAATCTGGATGTCCCCTGCCATAAAGAAACTGTACAACAGAAGGAAGAAGTTGTTGCAAAAAAGGAGTAACCTCCCATGATTGTAAGAACTCCCTTATCAGCCTTCAGTAAGAAGTTGAGATCCCATATAACATCCACCAAAGCTAGTTACAAAAACAAAATGGCAACTCAGTCTAAAGACAATCACAAAGCATTCTATAGCTATGTCAAGAATCTCAATGACAACACTCAGATCTGCTCTGAGTTACAGCACAATGGCAGTAAATATACAGAACCAACTGATATTGGGAACAACCTTTCAGATAGGTTCAGTGTTAATTTTACCCCCCTCTCACCCACTAAAGGGCCCACCTCAATGCTTGACAAATGTAAAGTCCCTGTAATCATGGATGAACAGGTAAAAACCCTACTCTCCAAAGCCAAAAAGACAGCATCCATGGGACCAGACAACATTCCAATCTTTGTTTAGCACAAACTACTGAACAAACTGGCACCCCACCCAAGTACCATGTTCAGTCATAGCCTCACTTCAGGTTTTGTGCCTACTGAATGGCACACAGCAACAGTTATCCCACTCCTAAAGGGGGGAGCCACCACAGACACTGGACACTACTGCCCCATCAGCCTAAGAAGCCTGATCTGCAAGGCCATGGAGCGTATCATCACAGAAGTTATAAACAATGACATGGGTAACCTCCAAACTATGGACCCCATTCAGTTTGGGTTTGTGAAAGGTACATCATGTCACCTAAACCTGATTGACTTCTTTGAAGGACAAGGCTAAGGTGGTTCACACAGCCTACCTAGACATTGCCAAGGCCATCAACATCATCCTCCACTCTGAAATTACAGATAAACTCACTAAACTAAGCATAGATACCTATGTCACGAGATGGGTTGCCAACTGGCTTACAGACAGAACCCACACTGTGAAAGTAGCAGACTCCAAATCTGACTCCACACCAGTGACAAGTGGAGTACAACAGGGTTCAGTCCTTGTCCTCTCCTGTTTGGCATCTACTTCTCTGAAGTTCCAGCTAAAACAGAGGGTCTATGGCTAACAATGTTCACAGACAACTGCAAACTGGGAGCCATTATTGACTCCTGTAAAGATGTGGACAGTCTACAAAAGGGCCTCACTGAGACAGATGCCTGGTGTCAAAGCCATGGCCTCAAACTCAACACCAAATAATACATTGTCATCCCCTTTGGGTAAAAATCTGTGCCCATGAACTACCAAATAACTGCTAGTACACTTAACACTGAAAGTGTGATAAGAGACCTAGGTACACAGGTGGATAGTTGTTTTTCCTTTGATAACCACATTGCCACAGTACTCTGGAAATCCTTCTATGTGGCACATCACAACAGAACAGCTGTCTCATCCAGAAAAAAGGAGATCATTGTTCCTCTCTACTCATCCACTAGACCTATTATACAGTACAACCGCCTGTTTGGTATGTACCTCACAAGACATCTACAACAACTGGAAAGTCCACAGACTTACCTCACAAAGAGGATCACCGGCCTAAGCAAACTGTCTCAAAATACACCAGCTTTAAGACATTGCATATTGCCTACTCAGAGCCGATCTTTGCCTAACATACACAGCCATGTCAAACGCAGAGCTATTCGACATGCTACACGTAAAGAAATCGCAGTCCCTCCAAAGCACATGCTCCAGGTTGCTAAACCTTGTCACCAAAATAGACAAAACATGCTGGAGGGATAGATTACTGCCCATAACACCTCCCATACTCTGGAACAAAGTACCCATGTATGTGAAACACAGCTCCTCATTAGCTCTCTTTAAGATAAATAGTGGCATTTGGATGGTAAATAGGAAACTCACCCAGAGATTCACCTCTGTGTGTCTGCTTGACAGTGGCACTGGACATTATTTGTCTCATGTGTCAAAAGCCAGGGAATCTTGTTGGCTAGGCTTATATAGGCCCTAGGGCCAATAGCCTAATATCTATCTATGAAACTATGCACCTACATATATCTAGCTATATATATTTATATATATATATATATATATATATATATATATATATATATACAGACATATACATACATATATATATATATATATATATATAAAATATATATACATATATATATATATATATATATATATATATATAAATGTGTCTACTTTCATACACAACGTCGAATCACCGACACACATCCCGACCCCAAACAACCGACAACACACCACACCGACACCGCAACATACCGAACAACAAAACACCGACACAAAATCGCCAAATACACAAGCACACAACAACACATCCACTAACCTTAACCTAAACCCTAACCCTAACGTGCGACACCATCGCACACTTCACCTACCTGCACCCTAACCCTAACTCACTTACCCACTAACCCAAGCACCGACACCATCGCACACTTCACCTACCTGCACCTAACCCTAACTCACTTACCCACCCCTAACCCAAGCACCGACACCATACACTTCACCTACCTGCACCCTAACCCTAACTCACTTACCCACCCCTAACCCAAGCACCGACACCATCGCACTTCACCTACCTGCACCCTAACCCTAACTCACTTAACCCGTCCCAACACTACAGTCCCTCACTATCACACACTTTCCTAACCCGAACCCTACCTCCGACACAAACACACACTCACCTGTCCCACATCCTAACCCGACATCCCACAATTTCGCACACTTACCTGACCGCTCCTAACTCCGTAACTGTCGCACACTCATCATGTCACGATCGCACATTTCCTGCCGGTCTTTCCGCTGTCGGTGAATCTCCCGGTCGGTAAACCTACCTGTCGGTCATTTCGTCTCCTCTTCCCGCGTGTCGGCGAATCGTCGTTTCGGTCTCCCGAAGTAGACCCATATAAATACATGTAATCATATAACATGCAGTGCAGACATACCTCAGAATCATACATATCAACCTCTTAGTGTAAGACTAATGAACAAGGGCTGTACAAAGGGTGGAATGGGCCACATATACAGACAGAATCGGAATATTGGTGTCATAATTGAACAGTTGCACAGCAACAGGGACTGTATCAGCAGAACTGGTGGAATGCTATGGGGATGGGAATTAACATGTATGTCAGTCTTCACTGACATCCTTGCATCATAACAGTGTTACCCAGAGAAATGCAAAGAAACTGTGGAATAGTAACAATGTATGGGCCAAACGCCTTGACATTCTTCAAACAGCCTGGCACTGGAGAGGTATGTTCACAACCCTGTAGTGCAAAGAATCTGAAGCAAGCCAGACAAAGTGGGGAGACACAGGCATGTCAATAGAGATATATCCAAATGATGTGAGTTGATATGCTGAGAAGGTTGTTGTAGTAACACTGTTCCTGCCAATGTATATTCATAGGTTCATAGGTTCATAGGTTCATAGGTTCATACTAGGCTATCTGCCCTAGGGCATTTATAAGCCTAGCCAG
Source organism: Protopterus annectens (assembly GCF_019279795.1). Lineage (NCBI taxonomy): Eukaryota > Metazoa > Chordata > Ceratodontiformes > Protopteridae > Protopterus > Protopterus annectens. The sequence goes on along the minus strand of NC_056726.1, from coordinate 1,032,306,695 downwards.
AGTATGTTTGGCTTTCGCCACCCATTTTAAATTAATTTTGCTATGCCCTTTTTCGAGGTTAGTATACTGTGCCTCTGTCTAACAGTGACACAGAAATGATACCCGGGATAAACCTACAATCTCCCATCCACTCATCAAGATTCCTCTTGAAAAGAGTCAATGAGGGACTCTGCCTAACCAGGACTGGGATTTTATTCCAGAGTGAAGGGAGCCTCTGGGTTATGAATCTGTCCCTCCAGCATGTCCTATTTATTTCAGTGCTGAGGTTCAAGTCTCTCGAGCGTGTAGCTCGATGGGATTTGGATTTTTTGAGGTGCAGCATGTCCCTTAATTCCGGGTTGGACATGGCCTTATACGTCAGGCACAGGTCACCTCTGAGTAGGTATGCCACTGAGTAGAGCTGGAGTTTCTTTAACCGGGCAGCATATGGCATCTGTTTGAGCCCTTTGATCCTCTTGGTGAGGTACTTTTGCGGTCTTTCCAGTTGCTGCAGGTGTTTGGTAAGGTACATCCCAAAAGGGGCATTGTACTCAATTATGGGCCTGATGAGGGATGAGTATAGAGGCACGATGACCTCGCCTAAGCTAGATGTGAATCCCTTCATGATTAGGTGGGCTATATAAAATGTTTTTCTAACCACTTTGGCCACGTGGTTATCAAATGAGAGATTGCTATCAACTTGGGTCCCCAGGTCCCTAATTACTTCTTCTGTACTTAATGGATTACCACCTATGTGGTAATTTGTGGGCACTTTGTTTTTGCCAAAGGGGATGACTATACACTTTTTGGCATTTAGCTTGAGGACATAGCTCTGGCACCAGTTGTCTGTTTCTATGAGGCCCTTTTGTAGGATGCTTGTGTCGGCTGGAGAGTCGATTATGGTGCCCAGTTTGCAGTCATCTGCGAACTTGGTCAGCCACAGTCCTTCCATGTTGGACTGTACCTCCGAGAAATATATACCAAACAAGAGAGGTCCCAGGAATGAGCCTTGTGGGACGCCACTTGTAACTGGTTTGGAGTCTGACATGGCTCCAGCAATTCTAACCATGTGGGTTCTGTCCTTGAGCCAGTGTGCAACCCATCTAGTGACATAGGGGTTTATATTTAAGCTGGTGAGCTTATCTATAATGCCCGAGTGGGGTATTGTATCGAAGGCTTTTGCGAGGTCCAGATAGGCTGTGTGGACCACCTTCCTTCGTCAATGGCCTTGGTGACTGTTTCAAAGAAGTCAACCAGGTTTAAGAGGCAGGATCTGCCCTTAAAAAAGCCAAACTGGGTAGGATCCAGTGTCTGTAGGTCCCCAATATCTTTATTTATGAGGTCCATGATGATCCTTTCCATAGCTTTGCAGACCAAGCTAGTCAGGCTTATGGGGTGATAGTTTCCAGGGTCCGTTGAGGCAGCACCTTTGTGAGAGTGACCACTGTTGCTGTGCCACTCTTTGGGTACATATCCTGTAGTAAGGCTGAGATTGAACAGTAGTTTTATATTTGGGTTTAGCTCTTCTTGGAGTTCATGTAGGACGCAGCCTGGGAGACCGTCTGGTCCCATTGATGCTGTGTTTTGCTTTGAGAGGGCTCCCATCTGAGCATCTGAGATGTCAGGGGGCAGCACTCTGCTGGGATAGATATTTGCCCTTTTGGTGGGGAGGGGGGGGAGTTTGCGCTGAACCTGTCAGCTAGGGTGTTGGCAATGTCTGTGGGATCAGTGTATTTTTTGTTATTTTGGACTAATTCTGAGCATATCTGGGAATTCCCACCCAGGTTCCTAACATAACTAAAGAAAGCCTTGTGATTATCCTTAGTGTCCTATGCAATTTTTCTCTCAAAGCTGGCCTTTGATGATTTTATGAGTGCGCTTAGTTTTTTGCTAATACTGATCAGAGATGCCTTCCCTTTTTGGGATTTTGCTCTATCATGTAGTAGCTTCCTCCTTCTATTGTATAGTTTGTTTATGGCTGGGGTCCACCAGACAGGTCATCTGCCTTTGGAAGATTGGGTCTTGGTTTTATTTGGGATTGCATGATCCATGCAGTCCTGAAGGTGTTCATAGAATGCATTTATAAAGGATTCTGCGGATATTGACAGAAATATTACCGTAGTACATTTTACAGTGAATGTCTGAAAGCACCACCTTAACAGATACAATCATCCATAATCTGAGGGTTATGCTACTGTACTGTAGAGATGCTATACATTACTATTGGAGGCCCGGTGGTTGTCTCAACTATCTGCTGCAATCATGTTCATAGCTACCTTTACAGGTGTTGAGGAATGATCACAACCTTTGGTTGAGGATGATAAGGGAGTATTCCCAGACTTCGGACATCACCTTTTTCCGCATGAAGTTCCTGCTTCTGTTGTAGGGTTTCTTTATGGCAGGAGACCAACAGATTGGCTTCCTTATTTCTGGGGAGAGCATCTTGGTTGTATTGCGTATGTTGATCTCTATGCATTTGTGTTTGTGTGTGTTCATATAGTGCATTGGTGTAAGATTCTGTGGTTATGCCACTAGTCTCCATCTGTATGGGTGCCATGCAGCTAGCCACCTCTGTTTGTATGTGCCCAAAGTTAGCTTTGGAATAGATTTCATGGCGTCACCTTTTTGGGGGTGGGGCTGGGTGGGAGGGATGTGGAATTCCAATGTGATTAGTTTGTGTTAGTAACTAACCAGAGAAGAGTTGACTACTGGTGTACAGCAACATTCGCCCATGTTAGCAATGACCAGGTCAAGGATGTGGATACCTCTCGTGAGAGTAAGAATGAGCATGTGCAGGACATTGGAATCAATGAATCCCAGAAAGTATTGGCCAAGTGTATTGGTACATGAGTAGTTTTTCCAGTTAATGGTGGGGTGGTTGATGTCGGTCAGTACGGGAGTGTTAGGTTGGAACCTAATATTCCCCAGGGTGCTTAGGAATGGGGAGTGTAAGTCTTGGGCCATGTTTGTGGACCTACAGCAGGCTATGGCCTGTATTGCTGTCTTAGCCACTGTTAGCTACACTTGAAGTATTTCATATGCATTATGTTGTGATAACAGTCTGAAGGTGTGCACATCTGTCATGAATATTGAAACACCACCACCCTTGCAGCTGCAGTCCAACATCAGGGCCACACAGGTGTGGAATGAGTTATAGCCTGGTAGTGCAGGTGTGCTTCCTGCTGCCTTGAACCAGTCTTCTGTTACAGCACAAATGTCGATGTTCTCCAGTTTAAGGATTGCTTTGAGCGAGTGTAATTTTAAATGGAGATCTTTTGTGTTGAGCAGCATGATCCTCAGATTACATGTGTTTGTAGCTTTTGCAGTGTTAATGTGGTCTGTGGAACACTGCCTAAAAAAGCCACTATAGGGGTAGTAAGAGTCTTGGCAAGTATCTGGAAGCCCAGGGGTGACAGATGCAGGACATATGTGGCAAAGGATCATGGTCTATCAAACATGTCATCCCAGGCACACAGATAGTGGAACCCCTTAATATGATACCAGAGATGTAGACAATTGTTGAGAACCTACCCATTTCGGCTTTGTTAAGGGCAGATCCTGCCTCTTAAACCTGGTCAATTTCTTTGAAACAGTCACCAAGGCCATTGATGAGGGGAAGGTGGTCCACATAGCCTACCTGGACCTCGCAAAAGCCTTCGATACAATACCCCACTCGGGCATTATAGATAAGCTCACCAGCTTAAATATAAACCCCTATGTCACTAGATGGGTTGCAAACTGGCTCAAGGACAGAACCCACATGGTTAGAGTTGCTGGAGCTATGTCAGACTCCAATGGCATCCCACAAGGCTCAGTCCTGGGACCTCTCTTGTTTGGTATATATTTCTCGGAGGTACAGGCCAACACGGAAGGACTGTGGCTGACCAAGTTCGCAGATGACTGCAAACTGAGCACCATAATCGACTCTCCAGCCAACACAAGCATCCTACAAAAGGGCCTCATAGAAACAGACAACTGGTGCCAGAGCCATGGCCTCAAGCTAAACGCCAAAAAGTGTATAGTCATCCCCTTTAGCAAAAACAAAGTGCCCACAAATTACCACATAGGTGGTAATCCATTAAGCATGGAAGAAGTAATTAGAGACCTGGAGACCCAAGTTGATAGCAATCTCTCATTCAACAACCACGTGGCCAAAGTGGCTAGAAAAACATTTTATATAACCCACCTAATCATGAAGGGATTCACATCTAGATCAGGGGAGGTCATCGTGCCTCTTTACTCATCCCTTATCAGGCACATAATTTAGTACAATGCCCCTTTTGGTATGTACCTTACCAGACACCTGCAGCAACTGGAAAGACCCCAAAAGTACCTCACCAAGAGGATCAAAGGGCTCAAACAGATGCCATATGCTGCCCGGTTAAAGAAACTCCAGCTCTACTCAGTGGCATACTGCCTGCTCAGATGCGATCTGTGCCTGACGTATAAAGCCATGTCCAACCCGGAATTAATGGACATGCTGCACCTCAGAAAATCCAGATCCCATCGAGCTACGTGCTCGAGAGACTTGAACCTCAGCACTGAAATAAATAGGACATGCTGGAGGGACAGATTCATAACCCAGAGGCTCCCTTCACTCTGGAATAAAATCCCAGTCCAGGTTAGGCAGAGTCCCTCATTGACTCTCTTCAAGAGGAATCTTGATGAGTGGATGGGAGATCGTAGATTTAACCCGGGTATCACTTCTGTGTCACTGTTAGACAGAGGCACAGTATACTAAACTCAAAAAAGGGCATAGCAAAATTCATTTAAAATGGGTGGTGAAAGCCAAACACACTCTGGCTAGGCTTGTAAATGCCCTAGGGCAGATAGCCTAGTATGAACCTATGAACCTATGAACAATTGTTTTCAGCTTGTACTGTGGTATCAGTCTGGGTGATGACAGGATGCTGCTCAGGGCTAGGGTCATACCCATCTGGACTACATAGTCGGCAGGCTCCTCCATGTCTGTTTCCATATAGTCCAGGGAAGTATGTCTCAGGACATTCACACCCACATGTACAATGGCAGATTCATATGTGTACCTGTTGTTGGGGGACCTCAGTGTGTGTGTGTGCGTGTGTGTGTGTGTGTGTGTGTGTGTGTGTGTGTGTGTGTGTGTGTGTGTGTGTGTGTGCAGGCAAGGAGTGCAGTGTGCGTGGTGTGTGTGTCTGTGTGTGTGTGTGTGTGTGTGTGTGTGTGTGTGTGTGTGTTATGTGGTGGATCCTGGTGCCAACAGCCAGCTGACTGTCACATTGTCCTTTTTTGGCCTAGTGATTGGGACATCACTGTTGCTCACTATCAAGTCAACTATGCCTATTGTTATGGCCATGCTGTTTTGCCTTAGTCACTTTGGATGAGTGGCCCACTGTTTAGGAGACATATGTGTCTTGTGATTAGTGTGATGTGGTGGTGGTGGTGGAGTGCATGTCCACCTTGGAGGTCTCTGCTCTTTGTGCAGCTTTTCATTGAGAGCCTCCGCCAAGGTGGGTATGTGGTTTGTGTTTTTATATGAAGGCAATGCTGGTGTGTTTTCTGGAGGGCTATGTGTTCCATGTAGTGTGGTGCAAGTTTTGATCATCTCCTCTTGACCAAATGTTCTGGTCTTGGCTGGGGAGTGTGTGGCTTCCAGTTTGAATGTATAGGTGCATCTCTTGCAAGGCTGACTGTAGAGAGGTAAGAGGTGAGGGTTGTCAGTGTACATGAGGCAATTGTGACATTGCCTCAGGATGGCCAAGTTCAGCAGGTTAGTAGGTGAAAGCACAGGGAACAAACCTGTAGACATGCCTGGAGGGGTGGCCATTAATAACAATTACTGGAGCTGTTTCCTCATAGTATGCTTAGTGCTGTTGCCACATTTGTGTGGTAAAATACTTGCTACAAGATGTCTGGTAATGTGCTAAAGTAATACACTATTGAAAGTGCAGGGGAGGAGATAACTAGCATATCTAAGTGACACACTGAAGAGCAGATTTGAGCAACACTCAGAAGCTAACATACAGTCCTGGATACAGAAATTCTGTATCTGACTAGACTAGTTACAGTAAAGGTAACTAATTAGCATTATTTTAATAGCCAAATGTCTGGTATATTATATGTGTCTGCATGTAGTGTAGCTAGTGTACAATGGATGTGTGAGTGCATATCACATGTCCAACCACTCATGTATACATGTGTCCCATACAGTAAACTCACACCCCTTGCTACTGTAATGACAGCACATATAGGCTTGTTATGTACAGGAAATACTATACACCTGGCCTGCAACAAAATATACAGCCCTTAAACCTGTACAAAGTAGTCAAAGAATATAACCGCTAAGCCATCTGAGCTGTACTATTTTATGTTCTCAACCTTAACATGCAGTGCAGTCGGTTTATCACAGGGAAGGAAGACTGTGGAATCAGTAATGATTTAGTTGTCAATAACTTGGAGCACTGTCAGAGCCAAGAGAAACTTAGTATAATTCTGGGCCATGCCAGATGAAGTGGGGGAACCAGTCTATGGACATACATATACATTGGTAATGATACAAAGGGACCCATGCCACTGACATCTGCTGTCACCCCCTACACTGTACAACTAATAAGTGCACACTGCACTGCTACAAAATCAGGATACAACATAGACAATGGCCATACATACACTGACCTCTTAGCAATATAACTAAACTTACTGAGGATAGTAAAACAACAGACAACCAGCCATTAATACACACAAATGTTTTAATGTGTTGTGCCATCAAGTATTACAACATTACAAAACATAATTGCCTGAAATACAGGAAGCAATTGACACTTAATTACGTATGTTCTTAAACAGCCTCCGCTTACACTCCTCAGTTAATCCCCTAGGGGATACAGAATCAGATGATACAATTAAATTGATTCTTCACATAACAATGGTTCTAAGTGTTTGATGAAACTGGGAAACCGACCTTTTCCAAAAAAAGTACATTGTAACCCACTACAGTCCTCATGGTGAAATGTGCGACAAGTAACAGCTATAGCATGTTTGTCCACGTAATAACTAATATCTTTCACATGTTCTAACAGACTGATTCTAAGCCATGTCCAACTATTCCACAGACCCACCTCTTGACTGTACAGGGTTCTACATGCTGTCCAGCCTTTGCACTCATATGTATGCCTCTACCTCCCTTAATGTGTCTTATTCCACAACATCACTAGGATGATAGCAGGAATATCAGCACTAAATACTGATAGACCATACCTATCCACCTTCTACTGCATAACAACTAGACAAAGCCTGTCATATAAGTGGAGGTCAGAGGTCCAAACACAGGGCCATATTTGATATATTGCTGTTATATGCTGAGAAAGTTGCTGGTTTTACAGGGTTGGTTGCGACATCTCTGTTCTGAGGGATATGAATGTTGCCATTTACTGGCAGCAATGACTGGAGTATGCCACTGATTTGCCAAGGACAACACCTGTCTGGGTAACACACAAAACATAACAAGCAAACCTATGGCCATTATGTGGATAGGCTTACAGTTCAGAGCTATGCGGACACATAACTTTGTTAGACTGATATCCATGCAGAAGGAGCATGTACACACAAAGCCTGTAAATCTAGAAGTATTCACATCATATAACAGCAGTACTCACATGCCATCTCTAAGTCTGTAACCTTCTCCACCATTTAGTTGGCCTGTCTCCACAAGTCTTGTTGTAAGAGTTATTCCCACCTGCTGTGTGTAACACTCTGTAGCCATAGACCTCCAGGATGTGTTCCTCACACCCAAGGCAAAGAGACAATGCCCATATTAAGTACTCAATTATAAGAGTGTGTTGCCATGACATTGGCTATTGGAAAAACTACCCAGCTGCTTTGCATGCAGTTAGCAAGTGGGGAACACCAATTGATGTGCAAGCCATCACCTGGTCAAGAGCATTACCTACAAAGGACATGCAGATACCTATTCCAAACATATGTCTATCAATACTCCATGTTGGTAAACAGAAAGACATGGAGCAACCTGCTGATACAACCTAGTGCAGTGTGAAATGGTAAAAAGGTATGTGAAGCAAGTCAGCATATATGTGAATGTAATATGTGTTTTCTAATAATGGGAAATAGGATTTTGACAGATTTATGTCTGAGCGAGACTTCCTATAGTGATGACTTACTAGTAACACCACCTATGGCTATAGCATCTGCCTCTCTCTGCTGTGACATTGAACACAGCTCAGGACTCTAACTCACCCCAGGAAAGGAAGGAAAGGACAGCTGACACATGACAAACACTGGAGTCTCTGTCAAACACTACTGACTGCGCCACTGCTAGGCCAGCTACAGGGTTATTGTACATATCCATATGCTACCTGTGAATATGAGTATGATACACGTCTTTGTTGTGAAAATCTGTGAGAACTATATAGTGTGTAAACACCTTCCATAGCCAGAGAATTGGCAGATTCCACACATGTGGATGGATAAGGGTGCTCATAGGTAGACTGCTGCCAATCATGGCCCTGCCACAAGTGCCACAGCAGGTGTCACCAGACACATGTTTTGGACTGTCATAGAGGCACAGGCACATGTCAAATCTAGCACTGGACATATTCTAAGGGTCACAAATGCAACTATTCATGCTATGTGTGGCAACATCCTTGATCTTCGAGATGCCCACTGTTATTATGCTGATGTCAGAGATAAACGGTTGGGTGAGATGGTGGCAATCCTCAACTGTGGGATGTCTGTGCCACAGCATGTGGCAGGAGTTAGGCATCAGCCATGTGGATGTAGGACAGTACATGTGCCATGAGTACAATGGTGTAAAACTGTAAACCATGGCCACATTTGTCACTCAAACACACACAGTCAGAATACTGATCTCACACACAGAAACATACACACTTGGCACATCTGAGATTAGAAACACTACCTAATTAGGTCTTGCTATTCAAGTGATCTGCATTTATTGCACATGCCATGGAGAAAGAAGGGTGAAGTGTGCTCCACAGTCCCTTTAAGTTGAACATCCCCTGGCCTTGCACAGTATGGCAATGGGATAAGTCCTGGGTGAGAATGGCCAGGAAATACTATCAGCTACAGAAATATACAGAATGACCAACACAGATATAGCCATACACACATTTGCCACACCTGCGGTTAGCAGCCCTGCCTATCTCGTCAGTCAGTCCATACTGTTACAGTGTTGGCACACAGCACATGCCTTATTGGGCTGAAGAGTGTCATCAATTACTTGTATGGTCGATGGTGACAGTCGTCCTCATACAGTGGACCTTAGGGCATGTACTGGGGGTATCATGGTGTAAACATATTACACCCAGCACCCCACCCACATTGCATATATTACTCACTCATAACCATGATAATGCTATGACAAACCCACAATCATACATTTACCAGGAATGAAATGCAAACCTTTGCCTGCCTATGTATTTATTGCTATTACACTGATATGCATTTATCGCATATGCCACAGAGCTCGTAGGGTGAAGATTGTCCCATGGCACTCCTAAGGTGAGCAACATCACCATCCCTTGTAATGTTTAGCACTGTGCAGTGCATTTGGAGAATGGGGCCTCAGAATGCTGTCTCCTATTAATATGCACACTCACACACACTTGCAAACACACACACACACACATTCCAGGACTCAGAGGGTAAACCACACCTTTCTACTCATAGGTAGAACAGTATTATGCTGGTACTGCAAGCACAAGGTAGACCATAACATGAAGGGTGTCACAAGGTACCTTTACAGTGCAGTACAGCAGCAGCAGCCCTTTCTAAGTATAGCACTGGGGGGTGTAGTGGGTGGGAAGGTCCTCAAAGTATTTTCAACTACAAATGTACAAACTCACTAACACTGTTATGTCAGTAATGCACACAGACACATTTGTCAGTACTCTGGTCCATTGGTGCAAGTGCCCCTTGGTGTGTACCAGGCTAATGTCCCTGGAAATATGAGAAGAGTAGGGCATGTGAGTACACTAGTATCATGGCACCTGACATTTGTCAACATGCCATCTATCGACTACTGCCACTTTAGGATCCCCACAGTGACAGTTATATTCACCATCCACTCATCTGAATTTCTCTTGAAGAGGGACATTGAGGTACTTTGACTTGTATGCAACATATATCGCATAATGTGGCCATTGTCAGGGTTAAGGACCTGTCCCCAAGCATGTTCTGTTGAATGTGGTAATGCAGTTGAGGTATTCATGGCATGTGGTGCATACAGATTGTGGTTTCCTAGCTGTGGCATTTGTAACACAGCTGGGCAGACATGCCATTGTCAGTCAAGCAGAGATTGCCTGTAAGTAGCCAAGATGTGACTGGGAACACCCAGAGGTTTTGGGCTCTTTCCATATCAGATATTGTTTCATGCCTAGGGTCATACAGGTCAGGTACACTTGCAGCCTACCCAGTAGTTGAAGGTGTCTACTGAGTTACATGGCAAATGGGCCACTGGACCTGCTGATTGGCCTAATGAGTGGGGAGTAGAGGGAGACATTGACCTCTAGATTCATGGGTGACACATCCTTAGATATGCAATGTGCCACATGGATGAACTTTCTGTTCACAGTGGCAGTGTGGTGGTAAGAAGCGAGGTTGCTGTCAAGCTGTGTTCACAAACCTCCTATAAGGACATCTGTCTCCATTAGACTACCACCAATGTGGTCATTTGTGGATAACACATTGATTCAACAGGGGATTGGGACACATTTCTTGACACTGAGACTAAGGCCAGTATTCTGACAAGAGGTGGAAGTGTCAGTGGCAACTTTATGCAGGATGTTAACATCATGTGGGGATGTAAACATACCCCCCCCCCAATTAGCAATTGTCTGCAAATATTGTTAACCACAGTTCATTCCAGTTGGGCTGGATATCAGAGTCACACACAACACACAAGACTGGACACAGGACAAGCACCTGTGGTACTCCACCAATGACTATTTGGCAGTCTGACACCACTCATGACTGTTTTGCAGTCTGACATGTAGTCCACTGCTTTCACACCATGAGATCCATCTGTGAGCCCATTTGCAGACCACTTAGTGACATAGGGATTAATGAATAGATGAGTGTGTTTGCCTATGATTTCTGTGTATGGAATTGTATCACAGGACTACAAGGGCCATATATCCTGTTTTTGACTCCATATTGTTCTGTAGTAATATCACATGACAAACAGATTATAGGACTGAAGAGTGTCCACAGCTACCACAAAAGTGGGACCTGTACAGTGGACATTTGGTAGTTTGCTGGGTGGACCACACAAAAGTGTAGCAAAACCCACCCCTCAATGGATATGGATCACAATGTCAGTGACACAACCACCAACAGACACACTCACCCACACTTGCCAGGACCGAGCTTCGAACCCCTACCTAACTAGTTTACGCCACTATAGTACTACGCATTTAACAGAAGCACCATGCAGCTTACATATGTGAGAGCTCTCTAAAGGTATCTTTAACAGTGAGTGACATCAGCAGCAGTGATAAAGGCGGGGAAAGTGAAGTGTAGCAAAAGTCAATGAGCTCAAAATCATGTCTCTATAACTAGATACACTCTCACAGAAACACACACACTTTTACATTTGCCAGGACTGAGATTAGAACTCCTGTCTAACTAGTTTACTGCACTATAGTACTACACTACTAAAAAAGGGAGGGTGGCCTAATGGTTAAGGTGTTTTCCTTGCAAACACAAGGTACAGTGTTTGAATCTCACAGGGCATAATTGGCTAGGCTTAAAAATGGCTCTCAAAGGCAGTTAGCCTAGTACTAATCTATGAATCTATGAAAAAACTTTTCAAAATAGCAGTCAGGGTCTTGGTTATTGAACCATTTCTTAAGGGGTTGGGAGGGTGGCCTAATGGTCAAGGTGTTTGCCTTACAAACACAAGGTGAAGGGTTTGAGTCTCACAAGGGATACCTGGCTAATGGCTCGCAAGGGCAGTTAGCTTAGTACTAACCTATAAACCTATAAACATTTATCAGTTGCAGCACAAAGCTTACATATTTGAAAGCTGTCCAAAGGTATCTTTAAAGGTGAGTGACATCAGCAGCAGTGATAACAGAGGACAATGTAAAAATGAATGAGTGGGAATGGCCTCAAAATCATTCACCTATGAACACACACACAAACAGACACACCTTTCCATTTGACAGGACTATGATTGGGATCGCTACATAAATAGTTATTGGTACTTTACTGTTACACAGTTATCAGAAGCACAACAAAGCCTATAGGGCTGAGGGCTAACAAAAGGAATTTGTGCAGTGACTGACTGCAGCACATGTTTTGATATTAGGTAATGGGATGTGTATTAGGTGGGGATGAGTAAAACAGCAATTTCTTCACACACACAGCAATACCTTCACACACTCACACACTCTTGCCAGGACTGAGATTCAAATCCTTACCTATCTACTTATTTGCTTTAGTAAGCTATGGATTTACCGCATGCGCTATTGAGCTTACAGATTTGAGGTTTGTCCAAAGGTACATCTAAGGTGACAGACATCAACAGATAGTGTATAGTGGAACTATGGGATGTGTACTGGGTGGGAAAGGCTTCATAATGGTACTGTCTCTATCCCCCATGTGTATGTGTGTGTATGTTTGAATTATTGTAGTATGTTGGCCTTAGATATGTGTGCGTATCACACAGAACAGATTGGGAATTGCCACATATCTGCCACCTACAGCTGGTTGTGGGTTTTCCTGTCCAATGTGTGGTTGTGTGTGTGTGTGTGTGTGTGTGTGTGTGTGTGTGTGTGTGTGTGTGTGTGTGTGTGTGTGTGTGTGTGTGTGTGTGTGAAGACCAATCAGTTTTCATTTTGGTATGCGTGCACAAACAACTGCAGATAACAGATATCTATGGTCCACTGTGGTGTTAGACATGGGCTTTATTTCTGCAAGTGTAGGTGCATGCCCAGTATGAGCTTCTGTATTGTGTGGCATTTCCAGTATGAGCTTCTGTATTGCGCATAGGGATCCATTCTCTAAGTGTGGGAGCATGCCCCGTATGACCTTCTATATTGCTTTTGGGTATCCATTCCAGGGACAGTTGTACTCCAGTCCATGGTTTTGTGTGCTATAGCTACACCTAGCAAGCTATTTTTTTCAGAATATCTGTAGATAGGTTGCCAATATGGAGACACAATTGGTCCAAACATGGGGGGATACTGTGTGTAACTACATTTCCTATTACTGTCTGTGTTGCTTGTGTAACATATTCTGTTTTATCATAGACTTTTGGACATAAGTACTGTTTTACAGTGTAATGAATTGTGTCATCAACTACTGACAGATATCATTGTTTGCTCACAGTTGTTTACCAGGGAAATACAAGAGCAATGCAGCAGAGACCAATATTGTGAGACGAAGACTAGACATTGTGGCACAATCCTGCCATTGCGGAGGGGTGGCTACAGACAACTGAGTGATGGGTCTGTGTAAATGGTCCAGCACCTTGGTGCTATGCTGGCTGGGGATCACCTTAATGGCCATATCCTGCTGTGGACATACCTCACAGTTGTACAGATTTGGCTAGGTTATCAAAATGCAGGACTCATATATCTGGTGGATTTCCCTTCACATTGTGGTTTACAAGCAGGTTTGTGGTTATGCATTCATGGGTTTGCAGTCAGGGGGAAGTATGAACAGGCATTTGAGTTTCAGACTTCACACACTCCATGATATCCATGCATTTATGCCCCTCCACTCTGTAATTCTATCCTTTTCCCAACAATATGGTAGCAATATCTCAGATGGATTTCTATAGTTTGACCTTTATCACAGCAGTATTTATGTCTTTGTCCACAGTTCCTGCACTAGAACATGGAGAGGCATGCTACTGGCATTTGTCAGCATGGCCTTGCATTTGTTTTCTGCTTAATGTGTTATGTTTTTAGTTAGGACCCTATGACATTCCGTATGATGGCACTATGGGTGAAGCATATGATGGCACTATGGGTGAGCCATGGGCATTTGCCAGTGGCCTGTAGGCCACATGAGAGTGATGCAGGCCACTGCATTTTCTCACTCATATGTTACCAGGCTACAAGCCAGTGGACTTCCCTGGGGTGACATGGGCAAGTGGGTGAGGTGTTCCTGGCAATCCTTCTACTTTGTAGTGATGCATCGGTCTGGATGTGCACAGGGTGCTGCTTATGGCTAGGGACACACCTGCATGGGACAGTCTTTCAGCATGCTGCATCCTGTGTGTATTCCATAAAAGACATGTGCTGATTCTGACAACATTCCCAACAGCAAGGATATGACTGATGAAATACCTGTGGCTGTTGTGGGTGGTGGTGGATTGAGTGCATGTGTGATATGGAAGCTTATGGAACCTCACTCACAGATAAGACTGGGACCTTCTCCTTCTCCTGCCTTGTATGTGGACATCAGCAGTGTGTCATTACTTTATAACTGTGGTTTATATTTTATTTATTTATTTATTTTACATTTGTTTACCGGGTTGGTCTGACTGGATACATATCCTTTTTCAGCGGGGAGAAAAGCTCCACATTCACAAAGAAACAAAAAATACATAGAGTAACATAAGGGCTGCCAGTGATTAGGCAGACAACCAGTATTCCATATTAGGCAGACAATTAATGTGATGCTAACCGCTATATTTAATTCCAAAGGTTTGTGCAGTTCATAGTTACTCTGCAGGCACTGCATAGAGTTCTTCCACCTGTGTACAGTTTCTTTGTATGGACCCCTGTTCATAGCCTGTCCAGCTTTCTGACAATAGCACATATTGACATATGGACAGTGAGTGTGTACAACTAGTAACATAGGTGTAGCTGAGAAGCAGATTGATTGGCACTGCAGTTGTTGAAACATGGCCCTGTCAAACACAGTACTGTACCTAGGCCACAGAGACACAACATTCAGGCCTACATGCTGTCCACTTCCAGACAATATTAAACACTCACAAAAGACTGACACACTCACCCCTGCATATAGTGGACATACACCAATTATCATGTTGACTGGGACAGCTCAGGCAATCTGTGCTCCACTAATATTACTCTACAAACTTACATGTTACTGCCATTTATACATGGGGTTGGGGGGAGCACATCTGACAACTTTCCACATTTGCACTGACTGCACTGGTATTTCATTTATACTCTGTTTCCATTTAGTATTGTATTGTGCCCTATCTTGCTGACTGGAGTCATATCAGTGGAGTACTCAGGTTAGATTGTAATGGCACACTTTTCAGTTTCAGACTTCTTACTCTTCAGAACTATACTGCAACTGCCAGACCTGTTGTGGTATGTCTGTGTAGGTCTGTAGGGGGGCTGTTCACCATTGCCAGCATTTGTGGAGCTTTGCCCGACCTTTATTTCCGGTCATCTACACCTGTCCTGCTGGGTGAGGCTGGGGGGTGGGAATGGGAATGCTCATTGACATCCATGTGTATGACTTGTGGACACCAACAGTTAGTCGAGCCACCACATGTACTGCAGTGGGGGTTGTCACCCTGAGTACTACTGTCTAATATGGGGACACCAGTATTGGTTATGGATTTCATGCTGTCCCATATAGCTGTCAGCTGTCTGCTGCTATCCCATTTGGGTGACCGAGTCCCTTGCATGCTTGCATCCATAGCATAGATATAACTATCAGAACATAGTACTCCATTCAGTAATTGATAGTAAGGGTGACATACCTTGTACCTGGGGTGGTATTTTGGATGGAGCTGGAGGGCTGACTATGTAGGATGCATGCAGTATACTCCCTATACATGGTAAAGTACAGTTAGTGTCATGTTTGGCATCTCTTCTATTGTATGTGCGAGTTAGAGAGAGGTATCAGTCCCTGGGTCCCTACAGTGTCAGCATATGTGCTATGCATTGCCTCTTTGCCAAGGAAGTTCCTATCAGTTCGTCAAAACTTCAGCAGTTTGAACACCATATGTTCAAACTGTGAAGTTCAAAAACTGATTATCGTGAAGCTGCGAAACACCAAATTCTTTCCCAGGGAAAGAATTTGGTGGGCTGTTTCTGCAGCTTCACTATTCCATCCAATGTGGTGCAAAGGTTACGGACCCTGTTAAGGTAAGTGTGTGAACGGACCGGTTTAAGGTGAGTGCACGATAGTTACGGACCTTAGGGTTAGTGAGCAGGAAAGGTGAGTATGCAATAGTTACAGACCTTAGGGTTAGGGAGCAGGTAAGGTGAGTATCCAATAGTTACGGACCTTAGGGTTAGGGAGTGGGTAAAGTGAGTGTGCAATAGTTATGGACCTTAGGGTTAGGGTTTGGGTTAAGGTATGTGGAGAGATAGTAGTGTATGTACAGTTTAGTGTAGGGTTAGAAGTAGGGTTTTGTGAAGTGTATATGTGTGGGAAATAAATCGCTGTTCTAAGCCTTTGATGGTTTTGCACTTCGAGGTTAGAAGTTCGAACATATGGTGTTCGAACTTCTGCCGTTTTGTCAAAGTGATATAGATCCTTGCTAAGGCATAGGCATACTGGGCATGCCTCTGTCTGCCTCTAGGGGCAGGCTCAGGAAGTTCCTCTTCCAAGTCCCTCTGTGCCTGTGGTTACCGTGGCAATGATGGTGGGATGTGTGTCCCCTCACCGTGTTGCTCCTGCTGCGGCTGTTTCTGCAGGATCATACTGTGTAGCATGGCACATACTGTGAACATTTGTCCACATATAGCTGGAGAGTACTGCAAGGCTCCACTGGATATGTCAAGGCAGCAGAACTGTGTCTTGTGCATCCCAAACACACATTCTATAATGATCCTGGTTTGTGCATGTGCCTCATTATGGCATTCTTGTTCGGGGGTGTGTGCATTTCTGATGGGTGTCACCTGCCACCGCTCCAGTGAGTAGCCAGCATCCCCCACTAATTGGCCAATTAGGATGTCCCCCCTGGCAAAACCCTGATACAGCTGTGAGGAATTCCACACGTGGGAGTTATGATAGCTTCCAGGGCTGCCAGCACACACTTGCATGATAATGCCCTGGGCATCGCACACAACCTGGCAGTTGATGGAAGGCAAGCACTTGCGGTTGATGTAAACCCTACCCCACTCACCGGGTGGTGCTTTGATGTGGATGTGCATGTGGTCTATGGCACCCAGTACCTGCGGGTATTCAGCTACATAGTGGAGAAGACACATATTGCTGGTGAATTCTTCACAGGTGTTAGGGAAGTGGATGTGTTCACGCACATGTGGTAGCATGGCATCCAGGAACTGATGGAGTACTCTGGATGCAGATGCCTGTGACACCCCCTAATATACCCAGTAGATGTTTGGACAGTACCTGTAGCTAGTATTCTTAAGGCTACACATACCTTAGTATCCACTGGGATGGGCTCCCGTCTGTTTGTTCTGGATTTGAGGTGAGGCCAGCACAGCTCCACAATTTGCTGACATATGTCCCTGTCCACCCTGTAATGCTCTACAATCTCTAGGGCATGTAGCCCCTGATAGGTCACCCTGGGTCTGAACACTCTCCTCCTCCTCCAGGGTCTGCGGCGGTTGGCAGCATTATCCTCCGCACCACCGTCAGCCTCCATCACGTGGTGATGTATCTGAGCAATGGCAGCCCCTAGCATTTTGTCAGTTTAACTTCCCAGATTTACTCCAAAGGTGCAGAGTTTGTGAGGAAACGTAGAATAAGGGGTGTTTCCATACTTTCTAGTGGTGCGATGCTACTGCTGCCTGTCAGATTCCATGTTTCTGATTTGTTCCAGATGCCAGCTTACTTGCTTATGGCTTGGAATTAACCACTGTGAGTGTTAGACACATCATGGATGGTTGCCTTTATTCTGCTGTTGCCCTTTTTGTAATTCATTTTTATTTGCATCTCCTCATATTTACAGCTCTGCCACTACCTGCAGCTGTATTATATTTGCAGGGCCCATTCTGAGTTGCAAGACTCCCATAGTACTGATTTCTACATCAGTTCACCTTTATTTTGTGCTGTTACCCTTTAATTCTATTTTACATGTCCTCCCATCTTCAGGTCTGCAGCCACCTGTCAGTTGTATTATTTGAGTGCTTTCATTGGTCAGTTATGGGTTGCAGACTCCCATAGTGTTGGTTTGTACAGCATTTCCCTTGTTCTGATACTTCCTTTGCCATTTCCTTCTACCCTTCCTCTTCCAGCCTGTTGGTAGTGTAAACAGCATGATATGTCCCTCTCCTGCACGTGCACACTCTCTTCAGTTCATGGAGTATGAGTAAACAGCCTCAGACACAACCCCTCTCCTAACTGTGCTTAGCTAAGCAGACACCAGGCAACAGGGCTCCAATATTCTTCCAGCAAGCATGATGCACCCCTTTTCATGTTCCTTGCTCCTCCTGTCTACACAATGGTGTTAGAGCACCTACACGGTTAGGTGCAGTCTGACACTTAAAAATTTTCCCCTCCAACCTGTGATTCAGTATAACTCCCCTCATTTGCATAGGACTGCTAATTCCTAGTAACTACACTCACACTGAGCCTTCCCCCTTAGCAACCACTATTCCCTAGTGTTGCTTACATATGCATGCAATTGACTATAATGGCAAAATCATGAATTGTGTGATAAAGGCTTATTTCACCTTTTTTTGGTATTTTCAGCCCTATCCATTGGTGTGCCACTGCCCTATGTTTAAACGTCCTGAATTGGCCAAAAAAAAAGTTATAATTTTATAATATTGCTTCTGTTTTTCATGCCTAATCATTATAATACATGCTTTTGTACGAGCTGTCATGTCTCTGTTTTGTGGTTTGCAGAAATGTATTCAGCTACTAGCTGAATACATTTCTGCAGTCTACACTATTCTTGCACGGATGCCTGCTTGCTTCCTGGATCACTAATTCACCTCATGTGCATGGTTTTCACCAGCAGATGGGGTAATTAGCATACAGGAGCTGTGTCCATGCAGTAATAGTGTAGGAGTGCTCATGCACGTGCCGGGAACTCTATCTTGGATCACTCGGTGGCCATATTGAGTGCAGCAGCTCTTGCAGTATTCCTGCACAACGTGCAGAGCTTGCTGAATCATGGGGAATGTTTTAGCTAATATTCGAAAGCCTAGAGGGGAGAGGTGTAGACCATGCCTGGCAAAGCATCATGGTATGTTGACCAGCTCATTCCATGCTGACAAATATTGCACTTGCCTAGAATGACAGCAGAAACTAAGCAAGTTATTAAAGTCAGTCATCTTTAGTTCATATTGTGGCATTATCTTTGGAGAAGGTAAAATGCTGCTCAGTGCTAGGCTCATACCAGCCTGGGACACATATTCCAGGATCACCATATTGTCGCTCTTTATATAGTCTAGTGAGGTACGTCTAAGGTCATTTATACTCACATGGAATATGACTGAGTCATACTAGTACTTGTGGCCCAATGACCTGAGTGTGTGCGTAACATGGCAGATCCTTGCCATGATAAGCAACTGATAATTTTTTTTTTCTGCAGGTATGCGCAACTTTCAAGTATACATAGTATATTGCATTAACAAATGGATGATTCTAGTACTTTTAATATTTATTAAAGTATATAAAGTACAGATGTGCAGTTATCAACAATGGTACAAGTTGAAGCAAATGAACAGTGAGTTTTTGACTCTACTTAACAAGGGAAGCTTAGGTAATGCATGCACTAGGTCATATTATTTTAGCTACATAGCAGCATACCAGTATCACCATTATAATGTTATTTCCTCTAAAGTATATTTATTTAATTTGAAAGGGTAGATTGTAAGATGATGAAATTAACTCTGTTGATTTTAGAACAAAATGTGAAAAACCTGGTGGAGGGTTTGAATCCCACCACCACCATTCAGTGAAAAGAGTTCTCTAGACAGTGGTTATGTACTTGCATAATACCCAATGTCCATCAATAAATGTC
This sequence comes from Protopterus annectens, assembly GCF_019279795.1. Lineage (NCBI taxonomy): Eukaryota > Metazoa > Chordata > Ceratodontiformes > Protopteridae > Protopterus > Protopterus annectens. Next base: position 1,032,286,822 of record NC_056726.1, on the reverse strand, counting down.
TCTTTAATCTAAAAGTATTAAATCTGATGACAACCACAGGTATGGGCTCTTGAATCCACCACTGGTACTATACAAATTAGTAAAATGCATACAAATTTGGATTCCTGAAACAACTCAGTATGTGTATATTGGCCATAAGAACAAGCAAGAAATATGTACTCTTTTCCTGTAAATGGGGTTATACCATCCACATCCACTAACGGCCTCCTCACCAAGTATCCTCCCCCCTTCTCACCTATCTGTTGAGGTTTCAGTACCTTCTATTACTCACTTTCCCAAAATTAACTAACTTCAAATAAATTATTGCGCTAACATACGTGCACACACACACACACACACACACACACACACACACACACACACACACACACACACACACACACACACACCAATTTCCATGGAGGATTGGTAATATTCTGTGACACAACAGCCTTCTCTCCTGGCTCAGATTGTCAGGCTAACGGCCTCTAGTTAAATGTTTCTCTACTTTTAATTAACCAAATATGTATAAAGACAAATGATAGTATGTAGCAGAGCAGTCTGTCCAATTAGAGGTGGATGCCAGCAGGTAATAAATTCCCCCTTATCAATTAATAAATAAGAAAATAGATAATCAACCACAAATATTTTTAGAAGTGAATAAATAAAAAGACTCTAGAAAGGAAATAATGAGTTAAGCAGTGTTGTTAACATTTAAATGCTCAGAAAAATACTAAATTGCATGGGGAAACAAAAATACAACCCTTTTGAACAGAAAAATTACAAGAACGAACACAGTTCTCTACAGCAAGAATATCCCTAGCTATTTCCTAATTAAAATAATTACTGAACTCTAAATTAATATGGCTGAATTTTCCGAACATATTAAAGTTTGGAAAAAATGCAGAGAATCAAGCTCACAGGTCTGTGAAACACCACTTTTCCGGGGCAGCACATCTTCTTGGCTCTGTTTCTTACTGACTGTTCATCCTGCTACATGACTTATGTCTTTTCTACAGGGACTTCTCAGATGTAAGTGAATAGAACTTCACATCTACACTAATGAATTTGTTTTGAGTATTTCTGAGTGATTATACAGTATGTTCTTGGCCTACGAAAATTCACAGATCTTGTAATGTCAGAGCAGGATAAATTGCAACCTGTTTCATCTGTCACTTATTTATATTTCCAACAAAGGGTCACATATTTAAACATCTTTCCATGCCTTTGGAAAAAGCCACATTCTGCAAGCCAAATAACATTTCTAGTGTATCTGCTGCAGTTTTTACAAGAATTTAATGAACCTCACATATCTGTTACATATTAATTCAGAACATACTGTTGTATTTAATCTCAAGCATCACAGGTATCATTATATCACTGCAGCCAACCAAGCCAAGGCATGAAATACTGCATCATAGGTACCATTACATCACTGTAGCCAACCAAGCCAAGGCATGAAATACTGCATCATAGGTACCATTACATCACTGTAGCCAACCAAGCCAAGGCATGAAATACTGCATCATAGGTACCATTACATCACTGCAGCCAACCAAGCCAAGGCATGAAATACTGCATCATAGGTACCATTACATCACTGCAGCCAACCAAGCCAAGGCATGAAATACTGCATCATAGGTACCATTACATCACTGTAGCCAACCAAGCCAAGGCATGAAATACTGCATCATAGGTACCATTACATCACTGCAGCCAACCAAGCCAGGGCATGAAATACTGCATCATAGGTACCATTACATCACTGCAGCCAACCCAGCCAAGGCATGAAATACTGCATCATAGGTACCATTACATCACTGCAGCCAACCCAGCCAAGGCATGAAATACTGCATCATAGGTACCATTACATCACTGCAGCCAACCCAGCCAAGGCATGAAATACTGCATCATAGGTACCATTACATCACTGCAGCCAACCCAGCCAAGGCATGAAATACTGCATCATAGGTACCATTACATCACTGTAGCCAACCAAGCCAAGGCATGAAATACTGCATCATAGGTACCATTACATCACTGTAGCCAACCCAGCCAAGGCATGAAATACTGCATCATAGGTACCATTACATCACTGCAGCCAACCCAGCCAAGGCATGAAATACTGCATCATAGGTACCATTACATCACTGTAGCCAACCAAGCCAAGGCATGAAATACTGCATCATAGGTACCATTACATCACTGTAGCCAACCAAGCCAAGGCATGAAATACTGCATCATAGGTACCATTACATCACTGTAGCCAACCAAGCCAAGGCATGAAATACTGCATCATAGGTACCATTACATCACTGTAGCCAACCAAGCCAAGGCATGAAATACTGCATCATAGGTACCATTACATCACTGTAGCCAACCAAGCCAAGGCATGAAATATTGCATCATGGGTACCATTACATCACTGCAGCCAACCAAGCCAAGGCATGAAAAACTACATCACAGATATCATTATGTCACTATAGCCAACAAAGCTAAATACTGAGGCAGTCGAATATTAAAGTAATGGGTAACAGAATTATAAGGCATTAACACAACAACAGAGTGGTTTGCATTGCTGTATCCAGTAGTACTCTTTTTATGGTTGCAATACTAACTTGGCTATTTTTTAGAACAGAATGATTGCAAATCAGAAGCATTGATGGCAAATAATGCTTTAAGTTTGATTTTCAATAATCTTGACTCATTAAAAGGATGTAAGGGCATTTATCTTCTTAATGAGACAAGAAATTTGGAATATATGTTGCAGCAATGATGTTTGCCCTAGTTTCTGTATTTATGCTCTTATCTAATAGTTACATATACTCTGCTGCTAGTCTGAGGCACAGATTTATTATTCAGTTAACTAACTCAAGGGTTTTACTCTGTGGTTCTAATTTTGTTTTATGTGAAGCTCTAATTATGGTTAATTTGGTTTTATGACCAATGTTATCATGCATAGGTTATTTTATTATAGCATAGAAACCAATTTATTTTACCCTATTTGCCACTGCATGTCTTTCAGCTTTGTAGGCAGAGGCACTGAGATGCCTTGTACCATCTAGGAAATAACATTTCTCCAATGTCAATTCCCGCAGTGGGTTTCTGGCACCCTTATTACTTCTTCAGGGTTATTCATCCATTCTCCAGTCTACAAATTGTACCCAGAATTCCATTTTTATATCAGTCATAGATATTTGTGACCCATTGTCCTGAGACCACTCTTATGGTACTGTATTGTACTCGATAGGTCAGTCCACATTGAGACTGGGATCATCTTGGATCTTTTGTTAGAAGCTGACCTGGTATTTATTACCAAAACTTGTCTGGGAAACAGTTTTGACCTTTACTTTCAGCATATTCTAAATGGAGGATTGGATTAGGGTAGTGTGACTATTTCAAGTGTCCCTGGGCTAAAACTGATGCAGACTGCATCTATAAAGCCAGCTCTTTTGAGCATCTCTTAGCTGCATGAGCAAGCTGAAGGTTTCTCCTGGTCTACTTTCTATCAGATTATGCTGTGATATATCTACAAGGCTTACTGACTTCCATCTTGACTCAACTGTTGGTCACAGATTTTTTTTAGTGCTTAGTGATTTCAGTCTCTGGACTGAGGATCAGTCAGCGGCTGTTGTAGAACAATTTAGTTGTATTAAAGGTTCATGGCTTCACAGGCAATTACTAGGCTAGTGGCCCAAGAACCCTTACAGGCCTAGCCATTTTTACCCAGATTTTACCCAATTTTTTATCCCTAGAAGAAAGATAACAATGGTCACCATGTGGAGTTTTGACCATTTTTACAAATGGCATCTGTCAATAACGGACATGGGCACCACTGTAGACATGAATTTTTGATTTCCCATCCATTGGTCCAGAGTGTGCCTGAAGATTGTCAGAGAAGGGCTCTGATTCATGTGAATGGGAAGCCTGTTCCAGAGGAGGGGCAATCTCTTGGACACATATCTGTCTTTTCACCATGATTGATTTGTGTCAGAGATCAGATTTAGATCATTGGAGTGGGTAAACCTTGTGCAGATAGTTTTATGAGTATGCAACATTTTCATCATAGTTGGGTCAGAGACTACCTTGTTCATAGGTTCATAGGTAGGTACTAGGCTATTGGCCCTAGGGCCTGTATAAGCCTAGCCAAAAAGGTACCCTGGCTTTCGCCACCCAAGAAAATTATTTTCCTGTGCCCCTGTTGAGCAGAGCCACAGAAGTGATCCCCAAGGTGAATTTCCTATTTCCCATCCAATCATCAAGATTTTTCTTGAAGAGTGCTAATGAGGAGCTTTGTTTGATATAGATAGGTAGTTTGTTCCAGAGTATGGGAAGTCTCTAGGACAGGAATCTATCCCTCCAGAATGTTCTGTTTATTGTGGTGACAAGGTTTAGGTCCCTAGAGCATGTAGCTCAGAGGGATTGGGATTTCTTTAAGTGGAGCATGTCCAACAGCTCTGGGTTTGACATAGCTTTGTATGTTAGGCAGAGATCGCCTCTGAGTAGGCGATATGCGACGGAGTAAAGCTGGAGTTTTTTGAGACAGTCTGCATAGGGCATATGTCTGAGGCCAGTAATCCTCTTTGTGAGGTATTTCTGTGGCCTTTCCAGTTGTTGTAGATGTCTTGTGAGGTACATACCAAAAGGGGCATTGTACTCTATAATGGGTCTAATGAGTGATGAGTAGAGGGGAACAGTGACCTCTTTTTTTCCTGGAAGAGAAACTTTTTTTGATGAGGTGTGCCACATAGAAGGATTTCCTGACTACTATAGCGATGTGATTATCAAAGGAGAGACTACTGTCCACCTGTGTCCCAAGGTCCCTTATCACACTTTCGGTGTTAAGTAGACTACTGCCTATGTGGTATTTTATGGGTACAGAGTTTTTACCAAAAAAGGATGGCAATGCACTTTTTGACATTGAACTTGAGACCATGGCTTTTACACTAGGCATCTGTCTCAGTGAGGCCCTTTTGTAGGATGTCCACATCGTTAGGAGTTTTGATTATGGATCATAGTTTGCATGTCAGGTATAGATCACCCCTCAGTAATTAGTAGGAAACTGAATGCAGTGATAGGGTTTTTAATCGGTCCACATATGATATGTTGGATATACCCTGAATTTTTTGGTGAGAAACCTCTGAGAACACTCCAGCTGTTGCAGGTACCTGGCAAGGTACATGCCAATGGGTGCATTGTACTCAATTATTGGTTGGATAAGGGCTGAGTACACTGGTACTATGACATCCTTAGATCTGGATGCTATGTCCTTATTTATAAGCTGAGCCACATAGAAGGATTGATTCACCAACATAGATGCATAGTGGTCAAAGTTCAGATTACTATCTATCTAAGTAAACAGATCTCTCACCACTGGGTCCACTCTTAGGGAGGTGCTACCAATGTTGTAATTCGCAAGGGTATTTGATTTCACAAATGGTATTATTATGTACTTCTTCACATTTAGTTTGAAGCCATGACTCTAACACCAAGCTTGGTTCGTACTATTCCACATTTCACACTTAAAGTCATTTTTAGAAGGGTCTTATAATTCATTTTAGTACCGTGACCCATTACTATTTTTATGGTACCATATTTCCATCAGGGAGAACAGCCTGGTACTTCAAAGTCATAATTACTGACTCTGTTAAAATGAGCTAAGCTTATCATATTTTTTATGGTAGCTGTTTCAAAGAAGTATCACTCTGTAGGACAGATAATATGAATTAAATTAAACCACTTGTATTTATTTGTTGTTAGACATTTCAATAATCAGTCAGAAACAAACTTCTATAATTGAATAAGAAAATACTCTACTTAAAAGTTATACAAATCAGAATGCTAACTAGATATATAGGAACATGCTCTTCTGTGCAGGGAAATTGAAATAAAATTTGTTGAACAGATAGTTATCTACAGAAAAAGACTTACTAATATATATCTGGTACTAACTACTTCTGACTGACTAAAATATGGCTAATGCTGACTATTGGTAAATTTTTTTAGCAATTGAAGAGAAATGCATGCACAAACTGTAGAAATACGGGTGCACTAGTTCCTTGTAAAGCAACATCTTTCTTTTTCAATGTCAATTTAACAGATTGTTCAGATGTTTGGAATCCTCCCAAGCCTAATTCACATCTGTTCAGAATCCAGAGCACACAGGAGGTAGAGAGATTTTATCATAATGATGAATATTTCATCATTTCTAGTTGAAATCGGTGGGCCACATTACTTGGTGATAGCCATAATGGGCATTCTGGAATAGAGCAACACTAATATGTAACTAGTACTATAGCATCTGATAAGTTCCCCTTTTCCACAGGATTTTGACAGTCTGAGTCTTTCACTTCCTGCTAGGTCAATGTTCAAATATGAACAACATTTTAAACAAAATTAGATCTCCAGTGACTTTTTCCAGTTTCAGGCATGAAGTAATAGCTTACAAAAATACCAGCCCCAGCTGAAATATGTCAGCATGCATCTCTGTGTCTATAAATCAGTTCATTCTTTGTATTTTTAGTATATCTCTATATAGTTAAAAGAAAAGCATGCATCTTAGTTTTGTGCAGATGTTTCACTTCCCCTTTTTACCCACAAGTGAGTTTTTGTGTGAAATCACCACTGGGAAGTATAGCCTGCATTAAAGGTGCATCCCTGTGGTTACACTATACAGTCCACTGTCATAAAAGACCCTCTATATGTCAGTACCGGCATTACCCCTGTGCTTGATTGTCATGTTTCAGGCCTGTAATTCCATTCTCCAGCTGAGTAGGTTACAGTTCTGCCCACTGGTCCTGGGTAACAATTTTAAGGCATTATGATCTGTTACAGCTGTGAGTGTTCTGTCATATAAGTAGGCTTAAAGATTTTGGAGAGCTAAAACTATCCTCAAGTACTAGTTATCTGCAGCTGCTATGATGCTGCCCTTAGTTGACTCTGCAACTAAGATAAACTACTAGATACTCCTCTCCCTATGAAGATACTTGGTTATGGACAGACATCTGACCATGGTTTGAAATATCTGCCTCTATTATAAACTTCTGACTGTAATCAAAACTTGCCAGTACAGTATGTCCCCTCAAGGCCACTTTTAGCTTTTGAAAAGCCTGCTCACAGGCAAGTGTTCACATAATCTTTTCCAGATGATTTATTCATATAAGGTCAGTAACAGCTATTATGCTAGGAACAATTCTGTAATACAATAGTGCCCCTAGAAGTGTCTTCATCTGCTTTTTTAGAGACAAGGGAAGACCATGCCTAGATCACTTGCACCTAAGGAGGCATGAGCTCTTTCATGCCACCACCTACTCAGGGATCAAGGTAGGATACTTCTGTCTTTTTTTCCTAATATTTCTTTGCTTTGACAGTCAGTTTTATGACTGTTAGTCTGCTTAGCATTTTCCTAGTATTTTAAATATTCCCTGTAAAACTGACTACACATAGCAGTATCATCTACACAAGACATAGCATTGGCTTCACATCCTACATGTTTGTGATTTTCAGCATGTGAAATGTTCATGGAACATTTATTATCTCTTAGAGGATTAAATTCTTACAACCAAGATAGCAAACCAAAGACGAATCTCTTCCTTTGTATGGGTGTTAAGATTTCTAGACAGTAAACTTTAATTGTCAGTAGAAGTCCAATATTTAGCTTGGCCCACATGTTCTAAGGACTCATCTAGGTATGAGGTATGAATGTGATGCCACATAGCTATTTCATTTTTACAGTCTGCACAGAAGTCTCTGCCCTTCTTTCTTTGACACAAACACTACTGATGAGTCCCAGGTACTGTTAGATTCCTGAATTACTTCAGATTTAGCATCTTCTGCAGTTCCTCCTGCATGGTTTGTTTAACTTTCCCAGGTAACTTTTAACAACTCTCTTTAATTTGACATTAGGCACCTCTGTCAATCTAGTATTCTCTGAATTGGGTCCATCCTCATTTAGCAGTTTACAAGTGCCCAGGCCCCTGTATCCCAGCCCAGACTTGGTCCAAAAGCAACACAACAATTTGGTTGGGAGGTGGTATAGTGCTTAAAGTGTTCACCTTACATACAAAAGGCACAGCATTTGATTCTCACCAAGGGAAATTGGCTAGGATTAAAATGGTCCACAAGGGCAGTTAGCCTAACACCTACCTATGACCCTGGGTAAGGGATTGCTGGTGTGGCAACACTACCTCATCTACTGAGGTGTTAGACTGACCCTTACTGAGAAGGCACATCCACGGCATTCTCCTCTTATTCTTTCTGAAGCCCATCACAGTAGGAGTCTATCATGTTTAATAGCAGCTTGTGTTTCTGTCTCTTGCCTGGAAGCTCCCACAGAGTTAACATTGCACCCTTTTCTCACAGGGAAAGCACATCCATACTACTTGCAGTTTATTTTCTGAAATAATAATAATAAGAACCATTACCTTTTATTAATTTGTAAATGCCTGGGCTTTGCTTTTCCAGTCATACCAAACCTTTTGCTGCTTTTCTGTTTGCTGTAGACATGTTTTGACAACTACATGGCCCCCTTAAGTCTCTCCTAAAATTTATCGCCAGCCTAGTCTCCTATTCTGACCATCCCCTGGGCAGTGTTACATTCCTGTTCTGTCAACCACATTCATCTTTGCTTAGACAAGGTACTGACTGCTTGCTTCCTTGTTAATGGCCACACTTATAAAAGATGTAAGAAATGATTGGTTCAGAGAACTTAATGCTCCTGTTTTAGATGATGTTATTACTAACTTTGATTTTCTTAGCACATGTAGACAAACAGATATAATCTGATTGGAGTTCCTTATTTCCCCCCATTTCCATGACTCCTTTTTTTCTTGTCTGATTTATTTTTTGTTTTAATAATGGGGTATTCATGTTATTTAGAATACGTGTTTTAGGAGTCAGATGAGGATATTTAATAGGAGTTAACTCATGTTTATCATTTTGGGATTTGCTGGCGATTATTCCAATCTCTTTTATGAACTGTGCAGTGTTTACTACAGAATGTCAGATAGAATTGTTTGTAATTCTAAAACTACATGCAGCTTGAATGGATAAAAAGTGATGACACATTTTTTTGACAAATCTGCTGAGGTACCACCATTATTTTTGACTGTAGACTAAGAAAGAGAAATTACATCTGTGCCATGTGACAGCTCAGATCTGTTATTAACAGTCAGTGCCTTAAACCAAGCAATATGTATAATCAGTCATCTTCAGCATAGGAAATGTTCATATCAATCACTGATCAAGGCCTTTTCTTTGATTTTCAGTTGTAAAGAACCATGTAAACATTGTATATGATAGATGCTCTGATAGATATAGACTTGTACATGTCATTTATTTGTACCATCTGGCAAACTGTAAAGATGATTATTGTTTCATACTCAACAGCTTGCCTGATCAATTTTCTTGCTGGAACTAATTCTTAAGGGCATAGACAGACAGGCATCCGTTAAAAATGTTTTTACAATTCCTAACTGCTCATGCTTTCATTAAATTGGACTTTTATTTCTTGACATTGTTTTTGGATGCTTGTTGCAGTGTTTTAATTTACAGTGAAATGGCTTATTTTAGTATTTGGGAATTTTCTTGAAGAAATTCTTAGCTTGCAGCTGTGATAGAATACCCTGAAACAGTCATAATCTCCAATTCCTGTGAGAAAATGAATTTAAGTTCTTGAAGACCATCTTTACCACCTTTTCAGAAAGTCCGCCTACACATTTAGGGAGCAGGCAAGAGACAAGCTGGACATTTTGTTCAGTTCAATGAAATTAAATATGTCAATGTTAGAAGGAAGCCCTTTAAATTACTACCAATACTACAAGTCATGATCAGACATCAGGGTGCTGTTTTGTTTACAGCTGCGCAAGTGAGTTTTTTTTTCCTCACCTGAAAAAATAAACTAGGGAATTTAGTTTATAACTCTAAATTTATGTAGGAGCTAAAATGTAATAGATCTCATGATGCCTTTTCACATAGCCATTATTTAAAGGGAGCCCAGTCAAGAAGAAAAACTATATATCAAAATAAATACATTAATAAATAATTACATCAGAAAATACGTTTAAAGGAAATGTAAGCAGACTGCTCTCATCTCAAATACATACATTATATATATATATATATATATATATATAGATATATATAGATATATATATATATATATATATATATATATATATATATATATATATATATATATATATAGATATGGGTACCCTTCACATGGCCGACTTTTCATAAAGTCGACTTTCATATGGTCGAGACTATATGATTGATTTCAAAAAGCTGACCATGGGGAACCGCTATCTCCGTACAGTACGGAATGGGAACATTTCTACTTCTGCACTGTAGGGCGATCTCGGACTTGGAATATTTAAGTTACAGGGGGTGGGGGGGTGGAGCACCCCATGGGGGTGCAGGGGGGCTTGTCCTCCTTCTAACAGTTGAAAGGTAGGTGTTTGTTGTTCATAGGTTCATAGGTTTATACTAGGCTATCTGCCCTAAGGCATTTATAAGCCTAGCCCAAATTATTGTGGCTTACGCCACCCCTTATATGAAAAAATACTGTGCCCATTAGTTTGTTGTGCCTCTGTCCAGCAGTGACCCAGAGATGATTCCCGGGGTAAACCTACGATCTCCCATCCACAGGTCTAGATTTCTCTTGAACAGAGTCAGCGAGGTGCTCTGCCTCACATGGACCGGGATTTTATTCCACAGCATAGGGAGTCTCTGAGTGATAAATCTATCCCTCCAGCACGTCCTATTTATATCCGTGCTAAGGTTTAAGTCGCTTGCTCTAGTGGTTTTGGTGGATTTGGATTTTTGAGGTGGAGCATGTCCATTAATTCCGGGTTGGACATGGCCTTGTATGTCAGGCACATGTCACCTCTGAGCAGACGGTATGCGACTGAATAGAGCTGGAGTTTCTTCAATCTGGCAGCATATGACAGATTTTGGAGTCCCTTTATCCTTTTGGTGAGGAACTTTTGGGGTCTCTCCAATTGCTGCAGATGTCGGGTGAGATACATCCCGAATGGGGCATTGTACTCTATCATTGGTCTGATAAGTGAAGAGTACAGGGGAACAATGACCTCACTAGATCTGGATGTGAATCCCTTCATGATCAGGTGGGCAATGTAGAAGGTCTTTCTAACCACTTTAGCAATGTGAGTGTCAAAGAAAGGCCACTGTCAACCTGGGTCCCCAGGTCCCTGATGACCTCTTCTGTGCTTAGTGGATTTCCACCTATATGGTAGCTTGGGGTTACCTTGTTTTTCCCGAAGGGTATGACTATACATTTTTTGGCGTTTAACTTCAGGCCATGGCTCTGGCACCAGCTATCTGTTTCCGTGAGTCCCTTCTGAAGGATATCCGTGTCCGATGCACTTTCCACTATGGCCCAGTTTGCAGTAATCTGCAAACTTTGTCAGCCAAAGTCCTCCCATGTTGGCCTGTACTTCTGAGGAGTAGATGCCAAAAAATAGGGGCCAAGGACCGAGCCCTGTGGGACACCACTTGTGACCGGCTTGGAGTCTGACACAGCGCCAGCAACTCTAACCCTGTGGGTTCTGTCCTTAAGCCAGTTTGCAACCCATCTTGTGACATATGGGTTTACATTTAAGCTGGTAAGTTTTTCTACAATACCCGAGTGGGGTATTGTGTCGAAAGCCTTTGCAAGGTCAAGGTAGGCTGTATGGACTGCCTTTCCTCATCAATGGCCTTGGTGACTATTTCAAGAAGTCGACCAAGTTCAAAAGGCATGATCTTCCCTTGACAAAGCCAAACTGGGTCGGGTCCAATGTCTGCAAGTCCCCTATATCTTTGTTTATGAGCTCCATTATGATCCTCTCCATAGCTTTGCAGACTAGACTTGTTAAGCTTATGGGGCGGTAATTACCAGGGTCCGTGAGGCCACCTTTGTGGAGTGGGACCACAGTTGCCGTGACGCCACTCCTTGGGCACGTATCCTGTGGTAAGGCTGAGATTAAACAGCTGCCTTATGTGCGGGTTTAATTCCTCATTTAGCTCGTGTAGCACACAGCCGGGGACACCATCCGGTCCCATTGATGCTGTGTTTTTAGCTTTAGAGAGAGCAGCTTTCACCTGCGCATTTGAGATGTCCGGGAGGCTACACTCGGCTGGGATAGTTATCTCTCCTTTAGGGAGAGGGGTGAAGTTTGCACTGAACCTGTCTGCCAGTATGTTGGCAATGTCTGTGGGTTCAGTGATTTTGTATCATTTTGGACTAATTCTGAGCATATCTGTGAGTTTCCACCCAGGTTCCTAACATAGCTGAAAAAGGCCTTATGATTGTCCTTTGAATCCATGGCAATTTTCTCTCAAAATTGGCCTTAGTTGATTTTATGAGTGCTCGTATTTTTTTACTAATAATGATCAGGGGTGACTTCCCTTTTATGGATTTTGTTCTATCATGTAATAGCTTTCTCCTCTTATTGTAAAGTTTGTTAATGGCTGGGGTCCACCAGACTGGACGTTTGCCCTTTGTGGAAAGAGTCTTGGTTTTATTTGGGATTGCCTGATCCATGCAGTCCTGGAGGTGTTCATAGAAGGCATTTGTAAGGGCTTCCAGCTTGGGTTGTGGTTTCCTCTGACTCAGGGGCCTTGAAGGATACCACACCAGTCTTGAGTAGTGTGAAGTTTGCTTTAGAGAAGTTCTTCACTATGGTCTTTTGTTTGGGGTGGGGCGGGATGTGGATTTCCAGTGAGATTAGTTTATGATCAGATCTCACCAATGAGGGATATACTTCCGGTGTGGAGCATTTTGTCCCCATGTTTGTGACAATGAGATCTAGTATATTTTGTCCTCTCGTGGGAACAGTAACTAGCTGTTCCATGGCATTTGAATTTATGAACTCCAGGAACCGTTGGGCTAGAATGTTAGGGCTTGAGTAATGTTCCCAGTCTATATTCGGGTAGTTGAAGTCACCCAATATGATGGTGTTTGGAGATACATTTATACCCTCCAGTGTCTTCAGGAAGGCTGTGTGGGGTTCCTGAGTTTGAGAGGGTGGCCTGTAGCATGCTACAATTTGTAGAGCAGTTTTGCCTATGGTTAGTTGCACCTGGATGGTTTCCCAAGCTTCATGGGTTGCCACCAACCTGGGGGTGTGAGTTTCCTTTATGAATATGGATAAACCCCCTCCTTTTGGGGAGTGGTCCGGGTTTGGGGGCCGGAACGCATGATATGAGGTAAAACCTAATAGTGCCGGGTGCT
>NC_056726.1:1032243609-1032268609 GCF_019279795.1 Protopterus annectens | reverse complement strand
TCCCAGCTCTATTCCAGTCTAGTGTCACTAACTCACTCTACCTAATACAGAGAGAACATTTGTGAAGGGCAAGCCACTTAGGTCCTTAATTTTGAATTATCTTCTTTTTCTCCTTTCTCCCTTTTCACTTTACAAAAAAAAAAAAATCTAAGTTTGTTTCCTGCCTTTCCTGTAACTAGTCTAGACCAGATACAGATTTGCTGTAACCAGGACTGTTTGTAAGCTTCTGAGCCCCCCCCCCCCCAAAGCCTTCGCCTTCTAGCTTATCAGTGGGAGTGGTAAGCACTAGGTAGCCTTTCTACCACAAGATCCATGTACAGATTCTTAGTTTTAGCACTTGACTTTGCTTATTCATGCTCAGCACTTGTTCAGAACTTCTTATTAGCAGTAAATATGCTACACATTACTACAGCACTCACCCTTCTTCTACCTAGAGGAAAACAGTTTTTGTACTTACTTTCCTCACTTGCTTAGAGAATAACAGCTCTTATACTCACTTTCCTCACTTGTCTAGAGGAAAGTAGTTTTTTATTCAGGCATGTACAAGGGTCAGCTCCCAGTGTTCTCTACTGTCTATCAGATGAATCTGGGCATCTTGAGGCAATGTAGCAATTGCCTCATGTGCACAGACAACCCTCTCCTCCTACCACCCAACACCACAACCTGTGAGAGATGTACTTATCTAGCCAAACTGGAGGTAAAGCTCTCTCCAACCATGACCGAACTTGACAGTAAAGAGGAGAAGGTAAACACTTGCACCACACCACACTCATCACATAGTCCCACTAAACTTACACAACCAAAATCCACACATAGAAACACAAATACATTCGCGGAGGCTCTCAATAATAATCTGCTCAAGCAACAGAGACCTCCAAAGCAGAAACGTAAGCAACCACCACCCCCAACACAACCCAAATGACACATAGCCCATAGAGTCAGTGTGCTACTCAACCACAGCCCATAAGGCAAAACAATGTATCAAACACACTAGTCATAGGTGACTCTGTAGTCAGGCACACTAATGTCCCACTCACCAGGCTAAATAGGAGAAGGTTACTGTCAGCTGCCTGTCTGGTGCCAGGATCTGCCACATAACCCACACAATCAGGTCACTCCACAACAAGTACAAATATGACTCTGTCATTGTCCATGTTGGTGTGAATGACCTGAGGCATATCTTCCTGGACTACAAGAAAAGAGAGATGGAAGAGCTATCCGATCTTGTAGCCCAGGCAGGTATGACCCTAGCCCTGAGTAGCATCCTGCCATCACCCAGAATGATACCACAGTACAAGGATAAACTGATTGATTTCAACAATTGGCTAAGCTTCTCGTTTCATTCTAAGGGGATCCAGTACCTGTCTGCCTGGGATGACATGATCAACAAACCACGATACTTTGCCAGAGATGGCATGCACCTGTCACCCCTGGGATTCCGGATACTGGCTAAGGCTCTTGCTACCCCTATAGTGCCTTTTTTAGGCAAGCTTTAAATGACAAAGACACCACCATAACAGGAACAGGCAAACAAAAACTGAGGGTAATGCTACTCAATGCTTGAAGTCTAAATCTCAAAATGCACTCCCTCGAGGCACTCCTTAAAATGGAGAACATCGATATCTGTGCAGTGACTGAAACCTGGTTCAAGGCTCCAGAGAGCACCCCTGCATTACGAGGCTATAACTCATACCACCCTTTTCAGCCACCTAACCTGGTTAGGAACACTTAAGGCGGAGGTGTGTCCATATTCATTAAGGATATCCACACCTCCAGACTAGTTGCTCAGCATATTGCATCCAAGGTTATCCAAGTGCAACTAACTCTGGTCAAAACTGCAATCCAAATTGTAGCTTGCTATAGATCCCCACCCATGCCTCAGGATTCCCACTCCTCTTTTCTTGATATACTGGAAAATATTAGGGTTCAACCAAACACCCTATAATGGGCAATTTCAACTACCCACCATTAACTGGGAAAACTACTCATGTACCAACTCCTTTGCTCAACGCTTTCTGGAATTCATAAATTCCAGTACCTTGGATCAACTTATCCAGACCCCCACCAGGGGCAACAATATCCTAGACCTAGTCATTACCAACAAAAGTGACTGGTGTTCCACACCTGAAGTCAACTCTTTGTTGGTCAGATCTGACCATAAGCTAATTACCCTAGATATCCTTATCCCGCCCCCACCCCCCATTAAGGAAATCATGGTAAAACATTTCTCCAAAGCCAACTTCATGCTTCTTAAGACAGAAGTGGTGAACTTCATGACACCCATGCAGATGGACAATACAGTTACGACTGCTGAATCCCACACAAATGCACTCTATAAGCACTTACACGAGTGCATGGATCGTGCTATCCCAAACAGAACCAAGACGCTATCCTCCAAAAAAGGAAGCCAATCTGGTGGTCCCCTGCCATAAACAAACTCTACAACAGAAGGAAGAAACTGTTGCAAAAGAGAGCAAAATCCCTTGAGTGGTGGAGTTCCCTGGTCAGTCTCAGTAAGACGCTGAAATCCTTTATAAGATCTTCCAAAGCTAACTACGAAAACAAAATCGCCACTGATTCTAGGGACAACAACAAAACATTCTATAGCTATGTCAAGAATCTCAATGGCAACACCCAGATCTGCTCTGAGTTACAGTACAACGGCATGAAAGTTACAGAACCAACTGATATTGCCAACATCCTGGCGGATAGGTTCAGTGCTAACTTTACCCCTTTACCCCCCTCTCACCTCCTAAAGGAACCATATCTATACAGGGAGAATGCAGAGTCCATGTAATCACAACTACGCAGGTACAAGCTGCACTCTCTAAAGATAAAAACACAGCATCCACGGGACCGGACAACAGGCTGCATTTTATATGAACTTCAGAATGAACTGGCTCCCCACCTAAGCACCATGTTCAATCATAGTCTCACATCAGGCTTTGTGCCCACTGAATGGTGCACAGCAACAGTTATCCCACTTCACAAAAGGGGGGTCACCACTGATCCCAGGAACTATCACCCTCTTAGCATGATGACCCTGGTCTGTAAGGCCATGGAACATACAAAGACTTTGGTAACCTCCAAACTCTGGACCCCACCCAGTTTGGGTTTGTGAAAGGCAAATCATGCCTCCTGAACCTGATTGACTTCTTTGAGGCAGTCACCAAAGCTTTAGATGAGGTAAGGTGGTTCACACAGCCTATCTTGACCTTGCCAAGGCTTTCGACACCATCCCCTATTCTGGATAGCTAAACTCACTAAACTAGGTATAAATTCCTATGTCACACGATGGGTTGCCAATTGAGACAGAACCCACATTGTAAAAGTTGCAGACTCCAAATCTGACTTCAAACCAGTGACAAGTGGAGTATCACAGGTTTCAGTCCTGGGACCTCTCCTGTTTGGTATCTATTTCTCTGAAGTACAGGCTAACACAGAAGGCCTTTGGCTAATGAAGGTCACAGATGACTGCAAACTGGGAGCCATAGTTGAGTCCCCAAATCATTTGGACATCCTACAGAACAGCCTCACTGAGACAGATGCCTGGTGTCAGAGCCATGGCCTCAAGCTCAGTGCCAAAAAGTGCATCGTCATCCCCTTTAGTAAAAACTCTGTACTCATGAACTACCACATAGGCGGCAGTCTACTTAATGCTGAATGTGTGATAAGAGATCTGGGGACACAGGTGGACAGTAGTCTCTCCTTTGATAATCACATCGTCACAGTAGTCAGGAAATCCTTCTATGTTGCACACCTCATCACAAAAGGGTTCTCATTTAGGAAAAAAGAGGTCATTGTTCCTTTCTACTCAATACTCATTAGACTCATTATAGAGTACAACACCCCTTTTAAAATGTACCTCACAAGACATCTGCAGCAGTTTGGAAAGGCCACAGAAGTACCTCACAAAGAGGATTACTGGCCTCAAACATATGCCCTTCAGTGACCATCTCAAAAGCTCCAGCTTTACTCTGTAGTATATCGCCTACTTCGAGGTGATCTCTGCCTAACATATAAAGCTATGTCAAACCCAAAGCTGTTGGACATGCTACACCTAAAGAAATCCCAATCCCTCTGAGCTACTAGGGACCTAAACCTTGTCACCACAGTAAACAGGACATGCTGGAGGGATAGATTCCTGTCCCAGAGACTTACCATACTTTGGAACAAGCTAGCCATTTATGTCAAGCAAAGTTCATCATTAGCAGTCTTCAAGAAAAATCTTGATAAGAGGATGGGAAATGGGAAATACACCCCTGGGATCACTTCTGTGGCTCTGCTCCACAGTAGCATAGGAAAATAACTTTCCTGGGTGGCGTTAGACAGGGAACCTTGTTGGCTATGCTTACTTAGGTCCCTGGGCTGATAGCTTAGTACCTACCTATGACCCTATGAATCTATGAGAACTAGCATAGCTGCCAGCTGGAATGTATCAGAATCAGCCAATTACACATGCAGCAGCCCAGCACATTATTATAAACTATGCAAACACCTTTCAGACTGTTTTTTTCCCATAAACTCTACACCACCGGTGTACACAGACAGGGGGATTTCTAAATGGCAAAACTAACTAAAAATGTTAGAGCCTGCTGCTGCTTTAATCCATCAATATGTGCTAGAAACTGAGGGTGGTGATGAGGAGAATGCTGACAACCAACCCACAGTGAGGAGGAAGAGGAATGTGTACAGACCCAGGGTAACTTACCAGGGTGTACATGAAATGGAGATAGTGGAGCACTATAGGGTGGACAGGGACATTCAACAGCAAATAATCGAGCTGTGCCGGCCACACCTCTCACACAGAACTAACAGAGGGGAACCCATCCCAGTGAATACAAAGGTATGTGTAGGCTTAAGAATATTAGCCACAGGTACCTTCCAAAGACCAAGTGGGGATATCATCGGGGTCTCACAGGCATCAGCATCCAGGGTACTCCATAAGTTCCTGGATGCCATGTCAGTACATGTCAGTGAGCACATATATTTCCCCAGCAGCTGTGAGACATTGACTAGAAGTAAGCGTCTCTTCCACCATATAGCAAAATACCCTGAGGTAGTTGGTGCTATAGACTACATGCACATACACATCAAAGCATCACTTGGTGAATGGGGTAGGGTTTACATAAACCGCAAGGGCTTCCCCTCCATCAACTGGCAGGTCGTGTGCAACGCCCAGGGCATTATCATGAATGTTTGTGTTGGCAGCCCTAAAAGCTATCATGACTCTCACATCTGGCATTGCTCACAGCTGTATCAGGGGTTTGCCGGGGGGGGGACATCCCATATAGCCATCTAATAGGGGATGCTGGCTATGCACTGGAGCCATGACTGATGACACCCATCAGAAATGCGCACAAACCCAAACAAGAACACCATAATGAGGCACACGTACAAACCAGGATCATTGTAGAGTGTGTGTTTGAGATGCTCAAGTAAAGGTTCCACTGCCTTGACATATCCAGTGGAACCTTGCAGTACTCTCCAGCTACATGTGCACAAATGTTCATAGTATGTGCCATGCTACACAAAATGGTCCTGTGGAAACAGCTGCAGCAGGAACAGCATGGGGCAAGGCCATACAGCCCCCAACCATTGCCAAGGCCATCATAGGCACAGAGAGACTAGGAGGAGGAACTTCCTGAGCCTACCTCTGTAGGCAGAAGGAGGGGTGCCCAGTATGCCCAGGCCTTGGCAAAGAGGCAATGCATAGCACACACACTGATACTGTAGGGACTCAGGAAGTGATACCTCTCTCTGACTTGCACATACAGGAAAAAGGATGCCAAAGATGACACTACCTGTGCTTTACCATGTATAGGAAGTGTACTTTGTGTATCCGACATAGTCAGCCCTCCAGCATCATCCTCAGTACTGGCCCAGCAACAAGGTAAGTCACCCTTCCTATCAATTACTGAATGGAGTAGTATGTTCTGATAGTTGTATGTATGATATGGATGCAAGCACGTGAGGGAATTGGGTGGCTGAATGAGATAGCAGTAGACAGCTGACAGCTATATGGGACAGCAGGAAATCCATAACAAATACTGCTTTCAACATACTAGGCAGTACAACACAAGGTGACAATTCCTACTGCAGTACATGTGATGGCCCAAATAACTGTGGGTGTCAATAGGTCACACACATGGATGTCAATGAGGGTCTCATTCCCACCACCAGCCTCACCCAGTAGGGCAGGTGTAGATGACCACAAAGAAAGGCTGGGCATAGGCCCACAAATGATGGCAATGGTGAACAGCCCCCTCCAGACCTACACAGACATACTACAGCAGGTCTGGCAGTTGCATTTTAGTTCTGAAGGGTAAGAAGTCTGAAACTGAAATCTATGCCATTAAAATATAACATGTGTACTCTATTGATATGCCTCCTTTCTGGATGATAGGTAACAATACAATATGAAATGGAAGCCAGCAGAGTAACCCAAATACCAGTACAGTCATTTCAAATGTTTAAAGTCCTCAGGTGTGCACCCTCCCCCATAGTCCCATGTAGAAATGCAGTAACATGTAGGTTTGAGTGGTAATATCACTGGAGCACAGATTGCCATAGCTGTCCCAATCTATGTTGTTGCATATGTGCAATATGAAGGGGTCAGTGTGGTAAGTTTGTTGTGTGTTTAATATTGCCTGGAAGTGGTCAGCATGTGGGCCTGGATGGTTGTGTCTCAGTGGCTTAGGTACAGTACAGTGATAAACAGAGCCATGTTCCAACAACTGCATACCAACCACACTGCTTCTCAGCTACACCCATGTCACCGTTGGAAAGTTGTACATGCCATGAATGAGGGACCATGCATAGAAACAGTACACAGGTGGAGGTAACCTACACAGAGTGCATATAAAATAACTGTCAACTGCACACAACTTTGGAATTATACATATAGGTTAGCATCACATTAGTTGTCACTCTAGTATGGAATACTGGTAGTTTGGCCAGTCACTGGCAGACCACAAAAGGCACAATTATAAAATAATGACAGGCTGTCCATGTCCACACACAAGGCAGCATAAGGGGAATGTCCCAGGTATATCTGTTTGTCAGATGCCAGTAGCTTCCAAATCACACATGCACCCAGCTCACCCCACCAACAGCCACAGGTTTATCACAGGTCATATCCTTGCTGTAGAGAATGAGTACAGCATGACCCCATCTCTGTATGGGAATACATACATGATGCTGCATGCTGAATAGGTGTCCCATGCAGGTGTGTCCCTAGCTGTAAGCAGCAACCTGACCACATCCAGACTCATGGATCAGTATGAACAGGAAGGATTGACAGGAACACCTCAACCACTTAACACTGTCACCCCAGGGTAATCCACTGGCTTGCAGCCTGGGAATGTATGAGTGACAGAATGGTCTGGCTTGCTACAGATGGCCTGCGGCACTCTCTAACAGCCTACAGTCCTCTGGCAAAGGCCCATACCTCACCTATAGTGCCAATGTATGGAATGTCAGGGGGTTCTACCTAACAAACTAACACAGTAAACAGAAAACAAATGCAATGCCATGCTGACAAATGCCAGTAGCATGCCTCCCCATGTGCCACTGAAAGAACTGTGGATCAGGCTATAAATAATACTGGCATAAAGGCCCAAATATAGGGATACCTTGGAGATATTGCTTTCATAATGTTAGGAAGAGGAGAGAATAATCAAGGGGGGGGTGAAGAAGCATGCATGTCATGGAGTGTGTGAAGTCTGAAACTGTAATGTCTGCCCATACTACCCCCTGACTGCAAAGCCATAAATGAATAGCCACAAAACTGCTTGTAAACTACAATGTGAAGGTAAACTGACCAGATATATGAGTCCTGCCTCTGGATAACCTGGTGTATCTCTACAGCTGAGAGGTATGGCCCCAGCAAGATATGGCCATTCTGTTAAGTGGAGAAAAGCACACGGGGATCCCCAGCCATCATACGACCAAGGTGCTGGACCATTACACAGAACGAGCAGTCTATTGTCTGTAGCTACCCCTCCACAATGGCAGGGGTGTGCCAGACTGTGTAGTCTATATGCCTCAGAATAGTGGTCTCATCTTCATTCATCTTGTATTTCCCTGGTAAATAACTGTGAGCAAAGAATGATCTCTGTCTGTAGTTGATGACATGATACATCACAGTGAAAAACAGTACATATGTCAGAAAATCTATGCTACAGCAACCATGTTACACAAGCAGCACAGACAGCAATAGTTACAGTATCCTCCATATGTTATGCACATTGTGTCTCCATATAGGCAACCCATCTACAGATATCCTGCAGGAATAGGTTGTTAGGTGTAGCTTTAGCACACAAAACCCTGAACTGGAATCCAACTCTCCCTGGAATGGATACACACATGCAATATAGAAGGCCATACTGGGCATGCTCCTACACTTAGAGAAATGAAGCCCGTGTCTGACAACACAGTGGACTATAGATATATGTTATTCGCAGATGTCTGTGCACACACACCAAATTGTACACCACTGATACTTCACACAAACACACAAATTGGATAGGAACTCTCACACATATCTAAGGCCAACATAATATAATATATCAAATATACACACACAGAGATGTGGGGAAGAGAGAGACAGACAGTGACAGAGAGAATCCATTTATGAGGCCTTTCCCACCCAGTACACATCCCATTGGCCTATATCACATGATGTGCTGATGTCATTTACTGTAGAAATTCCTTTTGTTTGCCCTCAGCCTTATAGTCTCAGTCATACTTGTGATGACTGTGTAACACTATAGTGTAAATAAGTATTCATGTAGCATTTATAATCTCAGTTCTGTCAAATGTAAAGTTGTGTTTGAGTGTGTGTGTGTGTGTGTGTTTCTAGATGAATGAGTTTGAGGCCCTTCACACTCATTACACTTCCCATTGTCCTACTTTAGCACTCCTGCTGATGTCAGTCACCCTGAAATAACCCTTTGTGCAGCTTGCAGCCCTATAAGCTCTGTGGCATTCATGATGATTGTGTAATACTATAGTGCAACAAAGTAGCTGGGCAGGAGGTCTAATCCTGGTCCTGTGAAAATGTGTGCATTTCTGTAGAGATATGATTTTGAAGCCATTCACACTCACTACACTTCCCTTACCCCTTGTTTAGCAGTGCTGTTGATGTCACTCACCTTCAAAGATACCTTTGAACAGCTGTTTAACATATAAGCTCTGTGGTGCTTGAGATAACTGCATAATACTATAGTGTAACAAACTTGTTAGGTAGGAGTTTAAATCCTGGTCCTGGCAACTGAGAAAATGTGTGTGTTTCTGTGAGTGTGTGTGTCTTTGTAGAGACATGATTTTGAATCCATTCACACTCACTACACGTCCCTTAATCCTCCTTTAGCACTGCTGCTGATGTCACTCACCTTCAAAGGTACCTTTGGAGAGCTCCCCAACATATAAGTTCTATGGCACTTGCAGTAACTCTGTAATGCTATAGTGTAGCAAACTAGTTAGGTAGGAGTTCTAATCCCTGTCCTGACAATTGGGAAAATGTGTGTGTTTGTGTGAGAGTGTGTGTGTGTCTTTGTAGAAACATAATTTTTAAGCCATTCACATTCACTACACTTCCCTTACCCCTCCTTTAGCACTGCTGCTGATGTCACTCACTTTCAAAGATAACTTTGGACAGCTTTCTAACATGTAAGCTTGGTCTTGCTCGTGATAACTATGTGATACTGTAGTGCAAAGCACTATTTAGGTAGGAGTTATAATCTCACTACTCGTTATTGTAAAAGTGTGTCTGTGTGCGTGTATATCTGTAGGTTGAAGTATTTTGTGTCCATGCACAGCTAGTACATTTCAAAGTGTAATACCTTACAATGGCTGATGATGTCACTCACCTTAGAGGTATGTTTGGAGACTGCTCTACTTCTAAGCTCCGTAGAGTTTGTGATAAATGCGTAACAATATAGTGGAAGTCATTACTTAAGTAGGGGTTTGAATCTCATTTCTGGCAATTTTTTTTGTGTGTGTATGTATATAGATATATATATATATATATATATATATATATATATATATATGTTCATACCTTAAAGATCTTTGGCCCATTTACACCCAGTACACTTCTCAGTGCCCTACATTAGCAGTCCTGCATATATCATTCACCTTAAAAGTACCTGTTAGCAACCCTAAACCATGTAAGGTCAGTGGTGCATGTGGTAATTGTGTAACATAGAGGTCTGAAAACATAGTTAGATAGAAGTTCGAATCTCTGTCCTGGTAAATGTGTGTGTATTGTAAAGTATTTTATGAAATCTCTCACCCACTACATCACCCAATGACAGTATATAGAAGGGCTGGTGATGTTCCTCACCTTAGAAGTACCTTGGGACAACATCATTTCTGTAAGCTCTGTGCCGCATGCAATCAATGCGGAATACTGTAGTAGCAATACACAGATACATAGCGATTCAAAGCTCAGTACTGGCAAGTGCATATGTGTATGTGTCTCTGTCAGTAATCAGTATCCTGTGTTGGTGTGATTGTGTAATAACCGGATCCATTGGGGACTGGGTTTTGCTAAATTATTATATTGATGACCTAGTATATGTTGCAATGCCCACATTACATGGCCAACCATTGTTAAACACTGTAGAGGTTAGGGTAGACAATGCACAGTCCTAAATGTGTAGTGCCATGTGCAATGGCTGTGTGACAGTATGGAATAGTTAACAATACAGGCAACCCTTATAATACTCAGAGACCACACTCCACCCAGGAATTATATACAAACACACTTGGCTAGGCATCAACCACTATATCAGTAGTTCTCCAGCAAAGTGCCAAACAGATAGTACCCATGGTGTGATTGTAGTGGACTCCACGTCAAACCGATGACCAGACATGACTGGTGTCACACAGGTTATGGATCCATGCCCTCTCATGTTTGGGATCAACCCTTCTGAGTTGCAGGAGAACATAAAGGCACCCTGGCTGAAAATGTTTGCATACAACAGTAAGGTAGGTGGTAGCCCTCCCAATCCATGTAATGTTGACATCATGCACAAAGGCCACTTGACACCTATAACTGTTGTCAGAATCCTGGACATTACCTCAATGTCAAGAGATGTGCCACCATTACCTTTGGGAATGCCATGGCTCACATGAAGTAATACATTGGTGGTAGTCCAATGAACAGTGACATTGTTATAACAGAATGGTGAACACAGGTTGACAGTCAGCTGCCTGTTGACCACAACACTGCCACTGACATCAGAAAGTACTTTGATGTGTTACAGCTCCTAAGTGTGTGTTATCCAGCAAGTAAAAGAACATGTTCACCCTGTACCATCCCCTCAGTAGCTCAATCAATGTGTACAGTGGCCCTTTTGCCATGTTCCCCACTGGACATCTGCAACAACTGTAGAGTCTGCAAACATACCCCACAAAGGGAATCCCATGCCTTATACACATGCCCTGTATGGCAAGAATCCAATAACTCCAATGAATCCCCGTATCATACTGTCTATGTAGGTGCAGTCACTACCTCAGTTACACAGCCATGTCTCACCAAACTAGGTCAGGAATGCTTCATCTAAAGATACCAATCTGTTCACACAAGATGCCCCAGAGACTTCAAGCACACTTCCACACTTCAAAGGACATGCATGTGGGCAGGTGCACAACCCAGACACTGTCAATGTTATGGAATGTAAATCACATACATGTGAAGCCGTGCACATCACTGGCCACCCACAATTGAAATCTGAATGAGTGGATAGGGAATACGATAGCCACCCCTGGGGACCACTCCAGTGACTATACTTCTGAGCCACAATGGGGACTATTGTCATGTGGCCTGATGCCAGGTTATTCCCTTGGGCTAGCCTTGTAGAGCCTTCAGGCCCATTCACCTACTACACACCTATGAAGCAATGAACTTATGGATTTCAGTACTGACAAGTGTGTGTGTGTGTGTGTGTGTGTGTGTGTGTGTGTGTGTGTGTGTGTGTGTGTGTGTGTGTGTGAATAGTAATTTCAGTGTCTTTGGTTGATGAATAGTCCCTGTGGCTATGGTTATTAGCAACCGGAGTTGGGTCCAAACCACAAAACATACCATTCTCCACTGTACAACAGATGCAAATCAACATATACCTATGTACAACCCTCAGTCATATAATCTGTGAGGCATATGCAATCACTGTGTTACAGACTGGGAAATCCATGCAGATACAGTTGTACCCTGCCTAAGACATAGTGGATCTGTTACCACACTGCCATACCCCTTGGTCTTGCTGCAGGACCACATCCTGGTGACACGCAGATGCCTAGAACAGAAACAGGATACAGCATGTGAGAACACATTCACTCAGCACTTCACTTGTAGAGGGATAGAGGGGTAAAGCTGGCACTGAATGTGTTGCCAAGACTGTAGCCAATATCAGTTGTCACAGGAGAGGTATTAGCATTGTGCAGTAACTCAAAGCACTTCTGTTTAATGCTGTGGAGATCATTGATGTACCTATCAAAGGCTGTTGTGACTGCCGTCTGTGTCTGCTGTATGTCTGCCTTCATAGCTGCCTGTAGGGGATTCCATGAGGGATCCCACATTGTGTTTGAGGGTAATAAGGGAGTTCAACAGTCATGGAACACCATCTTTCACTGCAACAGTGTCCTCCTTCTGTTGTACACTTTAGTAATGGCAGGAGACTATCACATTGTCTCCCAATGTTTGGAAGACAGTGTCCGGGTTCTGTTGGCTCTGGCTAGTACCATGCAATCATGTACCTGTTTGTACAGTGCATATGTGTATGATTCCACAGTCATGCAGCTATTTCCCATTGTCATGGATACAGTGAAATCATCCACCCCTGTTTTCATGGCTGCAAATTCAGCTTTGGAGATATTTTGCAAGGTGGTTACTCTTGTGGGGGATGTGGCTGACATGTTGAATTCCATGCTTATTACAGCCTGTATGGATCTCACCATGCAGGGATTGACAACTGTGGATGAGCAACAGTCCCATATTTAAGTAGTCAACACAGGTGAAGGTTGTTGCATCCTCTACTCGGGGTCAGTATGAGCTGGTCTAGGGCATTGGAAATGCATCACAAGAAGTGCTGGGCCACTGTACTGGTGCATGGCTACTTTCCCCAGGTGATGTAGGGGTAGTTGAAGTCTCATACTGTGTCAGTAGTGCGTTGGTTCATCATAGATGGCAGGGTGTTGAGGAATGTGCATTGACAGTCTAGGGACATAGATGTTGACCCATAGCAGGCTATGGTCTGGATTGCACTATTACCCCAAGGCAGTTGTACTGGAAGTATCTCCAATGCATTATGCTTGGATACTAATCTGGAGGTGTTCCTATCCATAATGAATATGGAGACAACAACACCTGTGGAGGTGTGGTCCATGTTTGGGGGCTGACAACTATGGAATACATTATAGCCTGATACTGCAGGGCTGCTGTCTGCTGCTGTAAACCACCTCTCCATTACAACAGACATGTCAATGTCCTCCACTTCAATGAGTGCTTTGAGTGACTGCATCCTAACAGTTAGATGTCTACTGTTGAGCAGCATGACCCTCAGATTGCATACATGTTTAGCTGTTATTGTAGTAATTACATTAGGAACATTGCCTAATAAGGCATCATAGGGGTGGCAAGACACTTATCCAGTACCTGGAAACCCAGGGCTGAAAGATGTAGGATATCTGTGGCAAGTCATTGGGTTCTGTCAATCATGTCATCCCCAGCAGAGAGGTACTGGATTCCCTGAGAATGACACAAAACACGTAAACCAATATTGCAGTCAATCTGTTGATAGTACTGCAGCATCATTCTGGGTAATGGTGGTACACTGCTCAGGGTGACTGTCACACCTATGTGGACCACATAATCAGAGTGTTCAACCATGGCTCTTGTCACATAGTCCAGGGAGGTGTGTCCCAGGTCATTCACACCCACAAGAAACAGAGTGATAACTGTAGTTGTGGAGTGCCATGACTGTCTTTGTCATGTGTTGGATGCTGGCATGTAACAGATATTTGGCTGTTATCTGCTGCATATTCAACTTAGTGAGTGGGATATGTGCATGCCTCAGTATTGAGTTACCCATGATCACTGTATTGTGCAAGGTGGTTAGCCTTAAAAGCTTAGGTTGAGGGGCACACTGTGTAGGTTAAATATGTGTCATAGGTTTATAGGTTCATAGGTTGGTACTAGGCTATTGGCCTGGTGCCTATACAAGCCTAGCCATAACAATTCCCTGGCTATTTCTTCCCTCAGTAGTGGTGTCTGAGTGGGTGTCTGTCTTGCTGGCCTGTGCTGTTTGGGTAAATGTGCATTGAGTGCCTCTGTGAAGGTGGGTGTGTGGCTTTTCACTGTATGTCAAGGCTGTCAAAGTGGGTGTCATGGTGAGCTATGTGTTCCACATGGTGTGGTGCAGGTGTTGATCTTATTCTCTTGACCTGCAAGTCCATTCTTTGCTGGAGAGTGCATATGTCCACATTGGGTGACATACGGGTAACTCTCACAGGTCTGAGTGGTTGGGGTTTAGAGGGGAGGGTTGTCTGTGTACATGAGACAGTTGCAATAGTGCCTCAGAATGGACAAGTGCACCAGGTTAATGGGTGAAATCACAGAAAACTTCCCTTCAATCATGCCAGGAGGGGTGGACATAACTAGTAGGTACTGGGCTACTTCTGTGATGAACGAGTACTGCTGACAGCTCCCAGGTGTGCCACACTTCTTGATACAATAACCTGGTGAAGTGCCAAGCCATAATGCTATTTGAAGTGCAAGACAGAAATAACTAGCATGATGTAAGGGTGGCACTGAAGGCAGACTTTCTGCCACCTGTAATACTTCACCTCAGCTGTGCAGTTAGCAGCTTTGATGATGTGAACATTCAGTAAGCTCTGTAGTGCATGTGGTAACTGTGTAACACTATAGTAGACATAACTAGATAGGCAGAAGTTCTAATCCCAATACTGGTGTGTGTGTGTGTGTGTGTGTGTGTGTGTGTGTGTGTGTGTGTGTGTGTGTGTGTGTGTGTGTGTGTGAATCATGTACTGTCTGACTTATACCATTTTTGACTTGTGTACTACCCTTCACACTTCCCTTCGCCCCAATCTAGTAGCCCTGTTGATGCCAACCACCTTAGAAGTACCTTTGGACTAATGACAATGTGTAAGCTCTGTGGCACATCTGATAACTGTGTAGCACTCTATTAGCAATAACTAGGTAGCCAGGAGTTCTAATCTCCCTACTGGCAACTGTTTGGATGTGTTTGTATGAGAACCATGTAGTGTGTGGATTACACCATTTTTGTCCTGGGTACTACCCTTTATACTTCCCCTCACTCCAATTTAGTAGTCCTGTTGATGTCATCCACCTTAGACGTACTTTTGGAGTAGGGGGAAATGCATAATCGCTTTGGCACGTCTAGTAACCTCATAGCATGATAGTAGAAACACCTGGATAGGCAGGAGTTCAAATCCCAGTGCTGGCAACTGTTTGTTTATGTGTGAGGATCCTATCTTGTGTGGCTTATACCATTTTGATGTGTGTACCATACATGGCTGGTGACCACCTCCTGCTGCCATTACTTTATATAGTGTGGTAACGGCATCTGCCTCACATGCAGCAGGTTAAACCATGGTATAGTCCTCTGTACAGATGTGTTTGGAATATCCAGATGTTTGCAACCTATACATGGTCGGAAGTGGTCTGTGTTTTCCTTAACAATGCCCATGTATGTCATATTGTAACCAGATAGGCCACAGTGAGTGTACTGACACATATGAAAGCATGTGGTATCATACCTGACTGAAACATGCTGATATCATGTCTGTCACCCTCACAGGTGGCCAGCCTTGTAGGTGCAATACATGAGTCCAGATGCTTGATTTTACAAGTGAACTGTTCATGTTATGGGTCACATGAAAGGCTGGAAGAGGTGTGGACTGACATATTGTGGTCCTAATTTGTATGTAACAGGAACACCTTGCATCTTAACAGGGGTGTGTACACAATTTATATCCACTGTAAAACACTAATGTGTCACACATGTCCCTACCTTAGGCTGTTTGTCCAGCCCATTTTGCTGGCCTCTGTCCAGATATCTTGGCACTGACAAGTTGTGAGGTATGCTACAGGAATGTGGACTTCACATCAGATTGGCCCCAGTGGTGACCACTGCGATGCAATGCAGTTAACCCCACCACAAGTGAGCATGCACATAAAGCAATATAGCTATTACATAAAGCAATATAGCTATTACTGATAATTGTCTGCATGGTAAATTGCATGCCCTTCACATGCCTGGGGTGTTGCCAGGCAACAACAGAACAATGTCATACTCACCAGCTTCAGGATGCTGTCCCATATGCAGACCAGAGGGTCCTAGGTAGTTGTGAGAGAAAGGTATTGTCATCAGACTCACACATGGCCTTGGTACAGGATGGATGCAGCATGTCTGCACATTTACAGTAGTAACCCCAATAATTCACAGTGTTCTGTCCTCACCATAGATGTGCACCTCTGTGCATTAGAAAACCCCATCCACAACTGCAATTGGACCTGACATATGGATGTAGATACAATACAGATACATGTATGTCTGATACATTAATGTACTAATACAATACAGATACATGTATGTCTGATAAATGAGTGTACTAATCCCCACTGGCCCTTACCTGCACGCTCCTCATCCAGTGTGTGTGTGTGCAACCCACCTCCACAATGCTTTCCTTAGCTTCATGGCTTGTGCATAGTGCAGGTGCCCCAAGGTTGGTGAGGAGCTCCTCGATGGGTGTCAGTGGAAGCTGGATGGCTGGGACCCCACCTGTGGCTTGCTGGTCCCTTGCTACAGCAGCAGCCCATTGATGGACATGGCAGATGAGGTCAGTGGCCCGATGCTGCACCTGCTCATAAGTTCTGCTGTGCAGGCCGGCATCATTTACCCTGTGGACCAGAGTGTTCCACAGGGCTATCCTCTCCTGCACATCTTCTGCTCTCCATCCAAATAACAGCGTATAGTGTTCTATCACATATTGGGTGATGATGTCAGTTTCCCCAGCAGTGAATGCTGGTAGGCGAGCCCTCTGCATGTTACCTAGAATACATAAACAGGAAAAAGGTCACAGGACCTCATATTGCTGTCAAATTGCACATCAACAGTGGATATTACTTGCAAATAATCCAAACTACTCCAGAACCCTCCAATCTATCATGGCTATAGCAGCTTGCATTACACTCCTGGCCCTGAGCTATCTTATTCCCCCAGTGTTGGACACTTGATTGCATAATCCTCTATTCTCCATTCACTTCTGTGTAGAGGGTTGACAGTGGCCATCTTCCATGTGGATGGTGTGTGGATGGTGGCAGGTCTCTGTTTGACAGTGGTGTGTGATGGAGCTATAAGCACATGCCTGGGTTCATGTAGGAGGCAAATAGTGATGTTATTATGCCCCATGAAGATTTGCTGTTGCCATCAGTAGGCAGTATGTACATGCTCACCATAGATGAGAGGAGGAGTGTGGTTCATTTGCATATCCCCCTATATAACTGGTGTGGACAGGGTGGAGATGTTCCCACCTAAGCTGTCTGATGCAGATTTCCTATATCCATGGCATGTGTGCATGATGTGTGCTTTACCCCCAGTATAGGGTGAATTGTGTTGTTTCCTCTGAGACTGACAACATATGTGTAAACACTGTTGCAATTGTCCTTGGTGGTGTGGCTATGTCTGATTTGTAGTCAGAGTCAAGCTTACAGGAAGTCACATGTGAACTTACATGCTTGCTCAGATAGAGGTGGACTTGCTTCCAAGTTGTTGCCTGCACCTATGTGTCCCTGTACAGCCAACATAACAATCTATTATGTGGTTTGTGTATTGCTGCTGTCCACCAGAGTGGATTACCCTACCTTGGCGGAGGCTGGTTATACAGGTCAAGTACTGCTGAGTCCATATAGCTACAGTGGATATAAAGGGTACACACCCCTGTTACAATGCCTGATATTTGTACAATTGAAACATGACACTGCAGTAACTCATTTCAAAACAATTCCCTCCTTTGATGTGACCTATGGCCTGTACAATTCAATTGAAAACATAACAATCTGGTCTGTGAAAACATATGGAAATAATAATTAGTACAATAAGCCAGTTGAATGAGTGTGCACACCCTTAAATTGATATGTTGTTTATGCAGCTCTTGAGATCGTTATAGCATTCATTCATCTTGGTTTGGATTCTAACACCATGGCACATCTTCACTGATCACCTTCCTAGAAACACCTTTGATTTTTTTTCAATGGAATTGTACAGGTTGGGGGTCACATTCAAGATGAGAAACATGAAATGATTTTCTGTGGTCTGATTGTCATACAGCACATACAGCACACAAACATGGCATTCCAACAGGGGTGTGTACACTTGTGATATCCACTGTATATAGGTGTTGATATAGCTGGTAGTGGTAGGCATGGACAGCGGGTCATAACACAGTTGGACACTTCTCTGATTACTACCTGATAATCATGCCTACTCTAGTACACATATCAGTGTCAGGGCAATGCAACAACCAGTAACCTTATACATGTATGTCTGTTGTATGCACTTGCACTGATATTACACACATGTGCAACATGCACAACCTATGCACCTGACTGCTTGAAACCCATGTGATTAGTTTTGTGCCTTATAGTTGAACCTATGCCTACATACATGTGCTCAGGAGATAGATACCTGGTATACATTTCTGTTCTATGTTAGTATGGCATACTGTATTTACAGTCTTGCTGCTCAATTATACTTCTCAACCTGTTATAGCAGGACGTCTGGACAATGGCACACATAAATAAGTGACAAAAGGGACATCAGTATTGATGCTGTATTAATATAGCTGCACCATACATTAGTAGGTTGACTGCACAGTAGGCTTTGACATCACTGTGATAACCTGGAAGATGTCCAATAGTCATAAGTAGGCTATTATGTTACATTGTTATTGTGCACAGACTTGCCAATGGTTTGGCTGACATAACAAAGGTATATGTGTATGTGACTACAGCTATCAGTCACAAATGTGCTTATTGTCCAGGAGAACACTGTACAGTTGAATGTTGTGGGGGTTGGCATAATGGTTAAGGTGCTTACCTTATAAACATAAGGTGCAGGGTTTGATTCTGACATGGGGTAATTGGCAAGGCTGAAAATGGCCCACAAGGGCAGTTAGCCTAGTACTAACCTATGAACCCTCAAAATGTTATTAGTTCAATATATCACATGCAGTTCAACACACGTCTGCAACAGTACTGTACTATGCACATGCCCTATATAGGTCTCTTAGCTTTACAGGACAGCATGTGTCTTACTCATATTAACAAGTAACATATGGATTTGGACAACATCCCATTAATTGGCCTAGCAGTGGCACAATCACAACTGTTTGACAGACACCCGAGCAGTTGTCATATGTGAGCTGTCTTTTCCCAGGGTGAGTCAGGCTCCTGAGCTGTGATCCTACCTCACAACATCTTAGAGCATCACATCTGGACAAAGCCTATAATGATGGAGGGATAAATAGGGACAGAATTTAAATATTCCTGTTGTAAAGTTAGGAAGTTTGTAGAATGATACATTTTGCATTACCGTGAATATTCTTAAAGATGTGGAGTAATAAACTCAAGTGTTTGTCATTACTTGATGACTTCAATCCTCAGCTATTTTGCCAAAAAAGTATAGATTGCAGGAGGAAGAGACAAAAAACTATGATGTGAAAATATGGACATTCTGTGAAGATCTGTACAGTTGAGAGGCATAGCTTTGATCTCTCCCACTGCAGAGAGGGCCAGATGCTATGGCTATAGCAGCTGTTCAGCAGGACATTAGTACAGCAAGTCTTGTTGGGACATATATTCCTCCAAATCATATTCCCATTATCACAGACCAAGTACTACATTCAATTACATGCTTACATGTTCCACTTACCTTTTTTATTTTCTTCTCTTTTCCGGTTTATGTTTTATTTGTTTTCTCTCTCGCCCTCTCTCTCTCTCTCTCTCTCTCTCCCTCTCTCTGTGCACTATAGGGATAGAGCTGGTTTGAATAGGTGGCAGCATGACTTTTGTAGGTGATGCTCATGACAAGGTGATGGCCTGTGCAACTATTGGTGTTTCCTAATTACATGCAGATCAGCTGTGTAGTTATTCCAATAGCCCTTGTCATTGCAACACACTCCTATAATTGACTACTCCATGTGGGCGTTGGCCTTTTCCATTACTTGTGAGGAAGACATCCTGGAGTTGTGTGAGCTACTACCTCTTACAAGAAGACTTGTGGAGGCAAACCAACTAAATGGTGGAGAAGGTTCAAGACTTAGGGAGGGGCAGAATGTGAGTATTGCTGTCATATGTTTGGAATACTGCTAGTTTAACAGGGTTTGTCTGCACATGCTACTTCTGCATGGATTTCAGTCTGACAAAGTTCTGTCTCTGCGTAGCTCTTAATTGTAGGGCTATCCACATAATGGCCACAGGTTAGCCTGTTATGTTTGGTCTGTTCCCCAGACAGGTGTTGTCCCTGGCAAATCAGTAGCATACTCTGGTGATTGCAATCTGTAAATGTTAAGAGCCATTTGTTTTTCTGACTTTATATACCACAGATAAGATATGTTACAAAACACCCTGTAACACCAGCAACATTCTCAGTGTATAACAGCTTTGTCCAGATGTCATACAGTAGGGGTTTGATAGGTATATGCTCTATCATTATTTAGTGCTGTCATTCCTGCTGAGGGAAAGGCTGGAAAACATGTTGAAGTCTGTACATTCAAGAGGTCAGTGTATAGAGAATGCTCTTAGATGCCCTTGCAACATATTTTATGTTTTATTTTACTTTTATTTTTTATTTTACATTTGTTTACTGGGCTAGTCTAGCTGGATATTTGTCCATTTTCAGTAGAGGCCCGGGGAGAAAAGCTCCACACATAACAAAATAAGGCAGACAGCACAAGTTGTTAATAAAGACATAAAGTAAAACAGAAATATAAATCAACTCGTTAATATCAAGATACATTTAGAATTCAAACAGTATAAACTGAAATACAATATTCAGTTGGTTTAAAAGCAATCTTCCTAAAATAAAGGTTTTGCAAAGGAATTAGTCACATAGCTAAGAGTTAAGGCTCAGAAGGGAAGAGAAGTAGAAGGAATATGAAGAGGAATATAAAGGGGCAGAGGCAGGAGGCAAGAAGAGAAGAGAGGAATGGAAGGAAGACAGGCAAGAGGAGGCGGGAGAGAAGGTAGATGCAGGTCAGAGCATAGAACGACAGTAAGGGAAAAGAAATCATGGTAGAGGCTAGTTTTAAGCAGTAAAGAAGGGTTAAAGGTATGGAGAGGGTGGGGAGAGAGAAGTCAGCCTGGTGTACTGCAGGAACAAAGCCAGTGGTTTTGGAAGTACATTTTAATTTGTAGTTTGAAGAGAGATAAGGATGAGATTAGAGTTAACTCTTTGGGCAGGGAATTCCATATTCTGCCTACAGTGTTGGTGAAAAGAGAGTCACAAGCTACGTTGTGGGCCTTGATGGGTTTGGTCATGAGTTTGCAAGAGGAACGAAGAGAGGTGAGATTATTATAAGGGAGTAACAGTTGAGAAAGTATAGGGGTATTACTAGGTTGGTACAGTAATTTGTGGGCAATAGACAGTTGTGAGATCATAAGATAGTTTTGTAGTTCCAGCCAGCCTAATTGTTTCAAACTGAAGCAGTGATGGGTTCTAAAAGGGTTACCAGAGTGAAGGGCAATGTTATTATAGCAAGTTGCTAGTTTGTTTAGGTTAGTTTTCTTAAGGTTGGTGAAGATAGGAGAGGCGTAGAAGAGAGTAGATATAAGATGGGAGCGAGCAATAGTAGTTCTGGTAGATGGTGTAAGAAATTGTTTAATACGGTATAATGATCCTATTTTTCTGTTAACTGATTTGATGGCGTTGTTGATGTGTTGGTCAAAGAGAGTGTTATCAATGGTAATTCCTAGTAGTTTAGTTGTGGAGTCAGGAGAGATGACAGTGTTGTTGTTTGAGGAGATAGAGAAGTTTAGTGGAGATGTACGTATGGTGGGGGTGAAGAGGAGAAGTTTGGTTTTTTTAGCATTGAGAAGTAGGTACCGTCTAGTAAACCATGTTTCTACAGTGTTAAACATAGTTTGAGTAAGTGAGCTTAGATCTGAAGAGGAGGATACTGAACAAATGATAGTGGAGTCGTCTGCGTATTGGATGCAGGTAGCTTGAGGAATTACAGAGTGGAGATCATTAATATAGAGGGAGAAGAGTAGAGGACCAAGAATGGAGCCTTGAGGGACTCCAATAGTAATGGGGAGTAAGGAGGAGATGTGGCTATCCCAAAGAACGGCTTGTTGTCTGTTACTGAGGTATGATGTAAACCATTTGATGGCAAGGCTATCAAATGAGAGGGATTTGAGAATGCTAATTAGAGAAGAGTGGTTGACCATGTCAAAAGCTTTTGAAAGGTCAATGAAAAGGGCAGAAGAGAATAGATTATTGTTGCGATTGTTGTTAATGGTATCTACAAAGGAAAGGAGGTCAGTGGTGGTGCTATGGTGAGGTCTAAAGCCATGTTGACAGTTAGCTAAAATATTGTGAAGAGAGAGGTATTGTACAAGTTGTTGATGAATACATTTTTCCATAATCTTTGCTAATGGAGAGAGAAGAGCAATAGGTCTGAAGTTGGAATAGTCAATAGAGTTACCTCCTTTGTGTAGAGGGATTATATGAGAGATCTTCCATATATGAGGGATAGTCCTTCTTGGATGGTCCTATTGATGAGTATCAAAATTGGGTAGGCAATTTCTTTGGCTGCTTTTTGCAGAAAAAGGGAAGCGAGCTTGTCAGCAGAGGGGGTACATGGTTTCAGTTTAAGGATAAGTTTGAAGATGGTTGAGATAGAGATAGGTTGTAGAGTGAAGCTGTCAGTGGTATCTACTTGGTTATTGGGAGGATAGAAGTTATTGGTGTTTAGTTGTTTAGCAAGAGATTGAATGGATTCAGAGAAGAATGAGTTAAAAGCATTTGCAGTTAGAAGAGGGGAGTCTGGGTCAGCATTTAGAGGGGAGGGAGTTTTAGCTGTTCCTGGTGAAAGGAGTCTATTGATAGAGGACCAACATTGTTTAGGTTTATTTAAGTTGGTTTCTTGTAGGTTGCAGTAGTATTTTCTTTTATCTGTGAGAATAGCTTTCTTGGAAAGATTTCTAAGTTGGCGAAAGTGCAGAAAATCAGAGCTGATTCTATGTGATCTCCATTTATTCCAAATTTTATTTTTAGAGAGGATTAGTTTTTTAGTTTCATTTGTGAGCCAAGGGGCTGTATTAGACTTCATTCTAATAGTACGCTCAGGAGCATGTTTATCCAAGATAGAAAGGAAAGTAGAATTAAAGAATAAAACTGCTTCATTAAGTGGAAGAGTTATTAAGGGGTTCCAGTTACAAGCTCTGAGTTCGTTTTGAAATAGGTCAATTTTGAAGTGTTTAGTAGAACGTATTTTTCTTATGATAGGGAGGTGAAGATAGTCAGTCTTCTCTCTTGTAATGTAGGTTAAGCAATGGTCACTGAGATCATCAAGCATGGTCCCAACATTATAGGTGATGTTAGCTTTGTTTATTAGAATCCAGTCTAAAATAGTCTGTTTCTTGCTTAGCTTAGTAAGCCTAGTTGTAGAGGTAATGGTTTGGGTAAAACCATTTAGGTTAATGTGAAAGGTGGCATTGTCAGAATTAATAGTATTCCAGTCGATATTTAAGTTGCCAAGAATTATAGTTTCTTGGGGGTAGTTGATGGAAACCCAACCGAGAAAGTCTTCTACAATTGGTATATTGTTTCCAGGAGGAATGTATAGACAGATGATATAAAGGGCTTTCTTAGCATTAAGTTGAAGTTTTGTGATGATGGCTTCTATCTTACTGTCTTGGGTTGGACAGGCTGAAAGGGTAGAGATATTAAGATGATTCGTAAACAGTATTGCTACCCCACCACCCTTACGTTTAGTACAGTCAAGTCTAAGTATATTATAGCCTTGTGGTATAATCTCAGTATCTTTAGTGGTTGGCTTTAACCAGGTTTCGGAGAGACAGAGAATGTCAAAGTTGTGAGTAGCTAGGAGGGCGTGTAGGTAAGGTACTTTATTGTTTACACTTCGTATGTTAAGGTGTCCTATGTGGAGGGTATTATTGGTGAAAGGTTTGGATACAAGAGAGGAGGGGTACACGGGGCCAGGGTTGGGGTGAATGTCACCATCTTGTAAGGTGGGATTAATAGACTTAGATGTAATTTTGATTCTGAGAAAGGTTAGGGGTCTTATTTTTCTATGTGAGGATAGGGTATAGGTGAGGTGAGAGCACCTATGGTATTTGGGTAGGCAGTAGGTAAGGGTGGAGTTGGCTTTAGAGAATGAAATGTGAGGAGTGTAGAAGGAAGAAGTATGAGTCTGTGAGTGTTTTGGCTGAAAGAGGAGTGGGTACTCGAATAAGGTAAGGAGGTACGTTGAATAGAGAGTAGTTGATAGTAGAATCAAGAGTAAAAGCAGTGTGGGTAAGTAGAGAGTCATATTTATGAGTAAGTAAGCTGGAAGTGGTTATAGGGAGCAGAAAGTAGATTAGGAGAAGTCAGGAGGAAAATATAAGTGTAAGGTATATGGAAGGATAGTATACAGGTGAATCAGTAGGTATGGCTATAGAAGGAAATGTAAGGTGGAGGGATGGGTGAAATGAAGAAAGAGGGGTAATAGAGGTAGAAGAGAGAAGGTAAGTATAGGAGGAAGGCTAGTATGTAAGAGAGGTAAGTGGGAGGAGGATATGGAGTGAGATGAGGGGAGGGGATTGGTTTGGCGGGAAAGACAGGGATAGGGCGATAGGGTAGGGGGAGGGACTAGAGGAGTATAAGGTTAGGACCCCTGGGGGTGGGTGGGAATTGGGTGTAGTGAGGGGAGTGAGCCCGCATGGGGT